>NW_024543127.1:0-188738 GCF_018167655.1 Microtus oregoni
TTGAGTACTGTGCACTAAGCACCCAGAGCGCTGAGCACCCAGGACATCGAGCACTGAGTACTGAGCAACCTGAGCACTGAGCACCCATCACCCTGAGTACTGAGCACCCTGAGGACTGAGCAACGATCTCCCTGAGCACTGAGCACCCAGCACCCTGAGTACTGAGCACCCAGCACCCTGAGTACTCAGCACCCAGAACCCTGAGCACTGAGCAACCAGCACCCTGAGTACTGAGCACCCTGTACCCCAAGCACTGAGCACCCTGAGTACTGAGCCCCCAGCACCCCAAGCACTGAGCACACTGAGTACTGAGCACCCAGCACCCTGATTAATGCGCACCCAGCACCCCGAGCACTGAGCACCCAGCACCCAGAGTACTGAGCACCGAGCACCCTGAGTACTGAGCACCCAGAACCCTGAGTACTGAGCACCCAGCGTAATGAGCACCGAGCACCCAGAGCACCCTGAGTACTGAGCACCCAGCACCCTGAGCACTGAGCACCAGCACCCTGAGTACTGAGCACTGAGCACCCTGAGTACTGAGCACCCAGCACCCTGAGTACTGAGCACCCAGCAACCTGAGCACTGAGCACCGAGCACCCTGAGCACTGTGCACCCAGCACCCTGAGCACCCAGCACCCTGAGCACTGAGCACCCAGCACCCTGAGTAATGAGCACCTGGAGTAATGAGCACACAGCACCCTGAGCACTGAGCACCCCAGCGCCCAGGGCACTGAGCACCCGGCACCCTGAGCACTGAGCACCCTGAGTACTGAGCACTGAGCACCCTGAGTAGTGAGCACTGAGCACCCTGAGTACTGAGCACCCAGCACCCTGAGTACTGAGCACCCAGCACCCTGAGCAATGAGCACCCTGAGTACTGAGCACTCAGCACCCTGAGCACTGAGCACCGAGCACCCCGAGCACTGAGCACCCAGCACCCAGAGTACTGAGCACCCAGGTCCCTGAGTACTAAGCACCTAGCACCCTGAGTACTGAGCACCCAGTACCCTGAGCACTGAACACACAGCACCCTGAGTACTGAGCACCCCAAGCACTGAGCACCCAGCACCCTGAGCACTGAGCACCCAGCAACCTGAGCACTGAGCACCAGCACCCTGAGTACTGAGCACCCAACACCCTGAGCACTGAGCACGCAGCACCCTGAGTACTGAGAATCCAGCACCCCGAGCACCGAGCACCCAGCACCCTGTGTACTGAGCACTGAGCACCAAGCACCCGAGCACTGAGCACCCAGCACCCTGAGTACTGAGCACCGAGCACCCCGAGTACTGAGCACCCAGCACCCTGAGTACTAAGCCACCGAGCACCCCGAGCACTGAGCACCCAGCACCCGGAGTACTGAGCACCCAGCACCCTGAGTACTAAGCACCGAGCACCCTGAGCACTGAGGCACCCAGCACCCTGAGCACTGAGCACCCAGCACCCTGAGTACTGAGCACTGAGCACCCTGAGTACTGAGCACGGAGCACCCCGAGCACTGAGCACCCAGCACCCTGAGCACTGAGCACCCAGCACCCTGAGCACTGAGCACCCAGCACCCTGAGCACTGAGCACCCAGCACCCTGAGTACTGAGCACCCAGCACCCTGAGCAATGAGCACCCTGTGTACTGAGCCACCCAGCACCTTGAGCACTGAGCACCGAGCACCCCGAGCACTGAGCACCCAGCACCCGGAGTACTGAGCACCAGCACCCTGAGTACTAAGCACAGAGCACCCTGAGTACTGAGCACCCAGCACCCTGAACACTGAACACACAGCACTCTGACTACTGAGCCCCCGGAGCACTGAGCACCCAGCACCCTGAGTACTGAGCAGCGAGCACCCCGAGCACTGAGCACCCAGCACCCCGAGAACTGAGCACCCAGCACCCGAGCACTGAGCACCCAGCACCCTGAGTACTGAGCACCCAGCACCCCGAGCACTGAGTACCCAGCACCCTGAGCACTGAGCACCCAGCACCCTGAGCACTGAGCACTCAGCACCCTGAGCACTGAGCACCCAGCACCCTGAGTACTGAGCACCGAGCACCCGAGCACTGAGCACCATGAATACTGAGCACCCAGCACCCTGAGTACTGTGCACTAAGCACCCAGAGCGCTGAGCACCCAGGACATCGAGCACTGAGTACTGAGCAACCTGAGCACTGAGCACCAGCACCCTGAGTAATGAGCACCCTGAGGAGCTGAGCAACGATCTCCCTGAGCACTGAGCACCCAGCACCCTGAGTACTGAGCACCCAGCACCCTGAGTACTCAGCACCCAGCACCCTGAGCACTGAGCAACCAGCACCCTGAGTACTGAGCACCCTGCACCCCAAGCACTGAGCACCCTGAGTACTGAGCACCCAGCACCCCAAGCACTGAGCACACTGAGTACTGAGCACCCAGCACCCTGATTAATGAGCACCCAGCACCCCGAGCACTGAGCACCCAGCACCCTGAGTACTGAGCACGAGCACCCTGAGTACTGAGCACCCAGAACCCTTAGTACTGAGCACCCAGCGTAACTGAGCACCGAGCACCCAGCACCCTGAGTACTGAGCACCCAGCACCCTGAGCACTGAGCACCCAGCACCCTGAGTACTGAGCCACTGAGCACCCTGAGTACTGAGCACCCAGCACCCTGAGTACTGAGCACCCAGCAACCTGAGCACTGAGCACCGAGCACCCTGAGCACTGAGCACCCAGCACCCTGAGCACCCAGCACCCTGAGCACTGAGCACCCAGCACCCTGAGTAATGAGCACCCTGAGTAATGAGCACACAGCACCCTGAGCACTGAGCACCCAGCTCCCAGGGCACTGAGCACCCAGCACCCTGAGCACTGAGCACCCTGAGTACTGAGCACTGAGCACCCTGAGTAGTGAGCACTGAGCACCCTGAGTACTGAGCACCCAGCACCCTGAGTACTGAGCACCCAGCACCCTGAGCAATGAGCACCCTGAGTACTGAGCACCCAGCACCCTGAGCACTGAGCACTGAGCACCCCGAGCACTGAGCACACAGCACCCCGAGCACCGAGCACCATGAGTACTAAGCACCGAGCACCCTGAGCACTGAGCACCCAGCACCCGAGCACTGAGCACCCAGCACCCCGAGCACTGAGCACCCAGCACACCGAGCACTCAGCACCCAGCACCCCGAGCACTGAGCACCCAGCACACCGAGCACTGAGCACCCAGCACCCCGAGCACCGAGCACCATGAGTACTAAGCACCGAGCACCCTGAGCACTGAGCACCCAGCACCCTGAGCACTGTGCACCCAGCACCCTGAGTACTGAGCACCCAGCACCCCGAACACCGAGCACCATGAGTACTAAGCACCGAGCACCCTGAGCACTGAGCACCCAGCACCCTGAGGACTGAGTACCCAGCACCCCGAGCACTGAGCACCCAGCACCCTGAGCACTGAGCACCCTGAGTACTGAGCACTGAGCACCCTGAGTACTGAGCACTGAGCACCCTGAGTACTGAGCACCCAGCACCCTGAGTACTGAGCACCCAGCAACCTGAGCACTGAGCACCGAGCACCCTGAGCACTGAGCACCCAGCACCCGGAGTACTGAGCACCCAGCACCCTGAGTACTAAGCACCGAGCACCCTGAGTACTGAGCACCCAGTACCCTGAGCACTGAACACACAGCACCCTGAGTACTGAGCACCCCGAGCACTGAGCACCCAGCACCCTGAGGACTGAGGACCCAGTACCCTGAGTACTGAGCACCCAGCAGCCTGAGCACTGAGCACCCAGCACCCTGAGTACTGAGCACCCAGCACCCTGAGCACTGAGCACCCAGCACCCTGAGTACTGAGCATCCAGCACCCCGAGCACTGAGCACCCAGCACCCTGAGTACTGAGCACTGAGCACCCAGCACCCCGAGCACTGAGCACCCAGCACCCCGAGCACTGAGCACCCAGCACCCTGAGTACTGAGCATCCAGCACCCTGAGTACTCAGCACCCAGCACCCTGAGCACTGAGCAACCAGCACCCTGAGTACTGAGCACCCTGCACCCCAAGCACTGAGCACCCTGAGTACTGAGCACCCAGCAACCCAAGCACTGAGCACCCTGAGTACTGAGCACCAAGCACCCTGATTAATGAGCACCCAGCACCCCGAACACTGAGCACCCAGCACCCTGAGTACTGAGCACCGAGCACCCTGAGTACTGAGCACCCAGCACCCTGAGTACTGAGCACCCAGCGTTCTGAGCACCGAGCGCCCAGCACCCTGAGTACTGAGCACCCAGCACCCTGAGCACTGAGCACCCAGCACCCTGAGTACTGAGCACCGAGCACCCCGAGTACTGAGCACCCAGCAACCCGAGCACTGAGCACCCAGCACCCCGAGCACTGAGCACCCAGCACACCGAGCACTCAGCACCCAGCACCCCGAGCACTGAGCACCCAGCACACCGAGCACTGAGCACCCAGCACCCCGAGCACCGAGCACCATGAGTACTAAGCACCGAGCACCCTGAGCACTGAGCACCCAGCACCCTGAGCACTGTGCACCCAGCACCCTGAGTACTGAGCACCCAGCACCCCGAACACCGAGCACCATGTGTACTAAGCACCGAGCACCCTGAGCACTGAGCACCCAGCACCCTGAGGACTGAGTACCCAGCACGCCGAGCACTGAGCACCCAGCACCCTGAGCACTGAGCACCCTGAGTACTGAGCACTGAGCACCCTGAGTACTGAGCACTGAGTACTGAGCACCCAGCACCCTGAGTACTGAGCACCCAGCAACCTGAGCACTGAGCACCGAGCACCCTGAGCACTGAGCACCCAGTACCCTGAGCACTGAACACACAGCACCCTGAGTACTGAGCACCCCGAGCACTGAGCACCCAGCACCCTGAGGACTGAGGACCCAGTACCCTGAGTACTGAGCACCCAGCATCCTGAGCACTGAGCACCCAGCACCCTGAGTACTGAGCACCCAGCACCCTGAACACTGAGCACCCAGCACCCTGAGTACTGAGCATCCAGCACCCCGAGCACTGAGCACCCAGCACCCTGAGTACTGAGCACTGAGCACCCAGCACCCCGAGCACTGAGCACCCAGCACCCCGAGCACTGAGCACCCTGAGTACTGAGCAACCAGCACCCCAAGCACTGTGCACACTGAGTACTGAGCACCCAGCACCCTGAGTACTCAGCACCCAGCACCCTGAGCACTGAGCAACCAGCACCCTGAATACTGAGCACCCTGCACCCCAAGCACTGAGCACCCTGAGTACTGAGCAACCAGCACCCCAAGCACTGTGCACACTGAGTACTGAGCACCCAGCACCCTGATTAATGAGCACCCAGCACCCCGAGCACGGAGCACCCAGCACCCTGAGTACTGAGCACCGAGCACCCTGAGTACTGAGCACCCAGCACCCTGAGTACTGAGCACCCAGCGTACTGAGCACCGAGCACCCAGCACCCTGAGTACTGAGCACCCAGCACCCTGAGCACTGAGCACCCAGCACCCTGAGTACTGAGCACTGAGCACCCTGAGTACTGAGCACCCAGCACCCTGAGTACTGAGCACCCAGCAACCTGAGCACTGAGCACCGAGCACCCTGAGCACTGAGCACCCAGCACCCTGAGCACTGAGCACCCAGCACCCTGAGCACTGAGCACCCAGCACCCTGATTAATGAGCACCCTGAGTAATGAGCACACAGCACCCTGAGCACTGAGCACCCAGCGCCCAGGGCACTGAGCACCCAGCACCCTGAGCACTGAGCACCCTGAGTACTGAGCACTGAGCACCCTGAGTAGTGAGCACTGAGCACCCTGAGTACTGAGCACCCAGCACCCTGAGTACTGAGCACCCAGCACCCTGAACAATGAGCACCCTGAGTACTGAGCACCCAGCACCCTGAGCACTGAGCACCGAGCACCCCGAGCACTGAGCACCCAGCACCCAGAGTACTGAGCACCCAGGACCCTGAGTACTAAGCACCTAGCACCCTGAGTACTGAGCACCCAGTACCCTGAGCACTGAACACACAGCACCCTGAGTACTGAGCACCCCAAGCACTGAGCACCCAGCACCCTGAGCACTGAGCACCCAGCACCCTGAGCACTGAGCACCCAGCACCCTGAGTACTGAGCACCCAACACCCTGAGCACTGAGCACGCAGCACCCTGAGTACTGAGCATCCAGCACCCCGAGCACCGAGCACCCAGCACCCTGAGTACTGAGCACTGAGCACCAAGCACACTGAGCACTGAGCACCCAGCACCCTGAGCACTGAGCACCCTGAGTACTGAGCACCCAGCACCCTGAGCACTGAGCACCCAGCACCCTGAGCACTGAGTACTGAGCAACCTGAACACTGAGCACCCAGCACCCTGAGTACTGAGCACCCTGAGGACTGAGCACCGATCACCCTGAGCACTGAGCACCCAGCACCCTGAGTACTGAGCACCCAGCACCCTGAGCAATGAGCACCCAGCACCCTGAGTACTGAGCAGCGAGCACCCTGAGTACTGAGCACCCAGCACCCTGAGCAATGAGCACCCAGCACCCTGAGTACTGAGCACCCAATGTACTGAGCACCGAGCACACCGAGCACTGAGCACCCAGCACCCTGAGTACTGAGCACCGAGCACCCCGAGCACTGAGCACCCAGCGCCCCGAGCACTGAGCACCCATCACCCCGAGCACTGAGCACCCAGCACCCGTAGCACTGAGCACCCAGCACCCCGAGCAATGAGCACCCAGCACCCTGAGTACTGAGCACCCAGCACCCCGAGTACTGAGCACCCAGGAACCTGAGCACCGAGCACCCAGCACCCCGAGCACTGAGCACCCAGCACCCTGAGCACTGAGCACCCAGCACCCCGAGTACTGAGCACCCAGCACACCGAGCACTGAGCACCGAGCACCCCGAGGACTGAGCACCCAGCACCCCGAGCACTGAACACCCAGCACTCTGAGCATTGAGCACCCAGCACCCCGAGCACTGAGCACCCAGCACCCCGAGCACTGAGCACCCAGCACCCCGAGCACTGAGCACCCAGCACCCTGAGTACTGCGCACCCAGCATCCTGAGTACTCAGCACCCAGCACCCTGAGCACTGCGCACCCAGCACCCTGAGTACTGAGCACCCTGCACCCCAAGCACTGAGATCCCTGAGTACTGAGCACCCAGCACCCCAAGCACTGAGCACCCTGAGTACTGAGCACCCAGCACCCTCACTAATGAGCACCCAGCAACCTGAGCACTGAGCACCGAGCACCCTGAGCACTGAGCACCCAGCACCCTGAGCACTGAGCACCCAGCACCCTGAGCACTGAGAACCCAGAGTACTGAGCACTGAGCACCCTGAGTACCGAGCACTGAGCACCCTGAGTACTGAGCACACAGCACCCTGAGTACTGAGCACCCAGCACCCTGGGCAATGAGCACCCTGAGTACTGAGCACCCAGCACCCTGAGCACTGAGCACCGAGCACCCCGAGCACTGAGCACCCAGCACCCGGAGTACTGAGCACCCAGCACCCTGAGTACTAAGCACCTAGCACCCTGTGTACTGAGCACCCAGTACCCTGAGCACTGAACACACAGCACCCTGAGTACTGAGCACCCCGAGCACTGAGCACCCAGCACCCTGAGCACTGAGCACCCAGCACCCTGAGCACTGAGCTCCCAGCACCCTGAGTACTGAGCACCCAGCACCCTGAGCACTGAGCACCCAGCACCCTGAGTACTGAGCATCCAGCACCCCGAGCACCGAGCAACCAGCACCCTGAGTACTGAGCACTGAGCACCAAGCACCCCGAGCACTGAGCACCCAGCACCCTGAGTACTGAGCACCCAGCACCCTGAGCACTGAGCACCCAGCACCCTGAGCACTGAGCACCCAGCACCCTGAGTACTGAGCACCCAGCACCCTGAGCACTGAGCACCCAGCACCCTGAGTACTGAGCATCCAGCACCCCGAGCACCGAGCACCCAGCACCCTGAGTACTGAGCACTGAGCACCCAGCACCCTGAGCACTGAGCACCCAGCACACTGAGCACTGAGCACCCTGAGTACTGAGCACCCAGCACCCTGAGCACTGAGCACCCAGCACCCCGAGCACTGAGTACTGAGCAACCTGAACACTGAGCACCCAGCACCCTGAGCACTGAGCACCCAGCACACTGAGCACTGAGCACCCTGAGTACTGAGCACCCAGCACCCTGAGCACTGAGCACCCAGCACCCCGAGCACTGAGTACTGAGCAACCTGAACACTGAGCACCCAGCACCCTGAGTACTGAGCAGCGAGCACCCTGAGTACTGAGCACCCAGCACCCTGAGAACTGAGCACCCAGCACCCTGAGTACTGAGCACCGAGCACCCCGAGTACTGAGCACCCAGCACCCTGAGGACTCAGCACCCAGCACCCCGAGCACTGAGCAACAAGCACCCTGAGTACTGAGCTCCCAGCACCCCGAGCCCTGAGCACGCAGCACCATGAGTACTGAGCACCCTGAGTACTGAGCACCGATCACCCTGAGCACTGAGCACCCAGCACCCTGAGTACTGAGCACAAAATGTACTGAGCACCGAGCACACCGAGCACTGAGCACCCAGCACCCTGAGTTCTGAGCACCGAGCACCCTGAGCACTGAGCACCCAGCACCCTGAGTACTGAGCACCGAGCACCCCGAGCACTGAGCACCCAGCGCCCCGAGCACTGAGCACCCATCACCCCGAGCACTGAGCACCCAGCACCCGTAGCACTGAGCACCCAGCACCCCGAGCAATGAGCACCCAGCACCCTGAGTACTGAGCACCCAGCACCCCGAGTACTGAGCAACCAGGAACCTGAGCACCGAGCACCCAGCACCCCGAGCACTGAGCACCCAGCACCCTGAGCACTGAGCACCCAGCACCCCGAGTACTGAGCACCCAGCACCCCGAGCACTGAGCACCGAGCACCCCGAGGACTGAGCACCCAGCACCCTGAGCAATGAGCACCCTGAGTACTGAGCACCCAGCACCCTGAGCACTGAGCACCGAGCACCCCGAGCACTGAGCACACAGCACCCCGAGCACCGAGCACCATGAGTACTAAGCACCGAGCACCCTGAGCACTGAGCACCCAGCACCCGAGCACTGAGCACCCAGCACCCCGAGCACTGAGCACCCAGCACACCGAGCACTCAGCACCCAGCACCCCGAGCACTGAGCACCCAGCACACCGAGCACTGAGCACCCAGCACCCCGAGCACCGAGCACCATGAGTACTAAGCACCGAGCACCCTGAGCACTGAGCACCCAGCACCCTGAGCACTGTGCACCCAGCACCCTGAGTACTGAGCACCCAGCACCCCGAACACCGAGCACCATGAGTACTAAGCACCGAGCACCCTGAGCACTGAGCACCCAGCACCCTGAGGACTGAGTACCCAGCACCCCGAGCACTGAGCACCCAGCACCCTGAGCACTGAGCACCCTGAGTACTGAGCACTGAGCACCCTGAGTACTGAGCACTGAGCACCCTGAGTACTGAGCACCCAGCACCCTGAGTACTGAGCACCCAGCAACCTGAGCACTGAGCACCGAGCACCCTGAGCACTGAGCACCCAGCACCCGGAGTACTGAGCACCCAGCACCCTGAGTACTAAGCACCGAGCACCCTGAGTACTGAGCACCCAGTACCCTGAGCACTGAACACACAGCACCCTGAGTACTGAGCACCCCGAGCACTGAGCACCCAGCACCCTGAGGACTGAGGACCCAGTACCCTGAGTACTGAGCACCCAGCAGCCTGAGCACTGAGCACCCAGCACCCTGAGTACTGAGCACCCAGCACCCTGAGCACTGAGCACCCAGCACCCTGAGTACTGAGCATCCAGCACCCCGAGCACTGAGCACCCAGCACCCTGAGTACTGAGCACTGAGCACCCAGCACCCCGAGCACTGAGCACCCAGCACCCCGAGCACTGAGCACCCAGCACCCTGAGTACTGAGCATCCAGCACCCTGAGTACTCAGCACCCAGCACCCTGAGCACTGAGCAACCAGCACCCTGAGTACTGAGCACCCTGCACCCCAAGCACTGAGCACCCTGAGTACTGAGCACCCAGCAACCCAAGCACTGAGCACCCTGAGTACTGAGCACCAAGCACCCTGATTAATGAGCACCCAGCACCCCGAACACTGAGCACCCAGCACCCTGAGTACTGAGCACCGAGCACCCTGAGTACTGAGCACCCAGCACCCTGAGTACTGAGCACCCAGCGTTCTGAGCACCGAGCGCCCAGCACCCTGAGTACTGAGCACCCAGCACCCTGAGCACTGAGCACCCAGCACCCTGAGTACTGAGCACCGAGCACCCCGAGTACTGAGCACCCAGCAACCCGAGCACTGAGCACCCAGCACCCCGAGCACTGAGCACCCAGCACACCGAGCACTCAGCACCCAGCACCCCGAGCACTGAGCACCCAGCACACCGAGCACTGAGCACCCAGCACCCTGAGCACCGAGCACCATGAGTACTAAGCACCGAGCACCCTGAGCACTGAGCACCCAGCACCCTGAGCACTGTGCACCCAGCACCCTGAGTACTGAGCACCCAGCACCCCGAACACCGAGCACCATGTGTACTAAGCACCGAGCACCCTGAGCACTGAGCACCCAGCACCCTGAGGACTGAGTACCCAGCACGCCGAGCACTGAGCACCCAGCACCCTGAGCACTGAGCACCCTGAGTACTGAGCACTGAGCACCCTGAGTACTGAGCACTGAGTACTGAGCACCCAGCACCCTGAGTACTGAGCACCCAGCAACCTGAGCACTGAGCACCGAGCACCCTGAGCACTGAGCACCCAGTACCCTGAGCACTGAACACACAGCACCCTGAGTACTGAGCACCCCGAGCACTGAGCACCCAGCACCCTGAGGACTGAGGACCCAGTACCCTGAGTACTGAGCACCCAGCATCCTGAGCACTGAGCACCCAGCACCCTGAGTACTGAGCACCCAGCACCCTGAACACTGAGCACCCAGCACCCTGAGTACTGAGCATCCAGCACCCCGAGCACTGAGCACCCAGCACCCTGAGTACTGAGCACTGAGCACCCAGCACCCCGAGCACTGAGCACCCAGCACCCCGAGCACTGAGCACCCTGAGTACTGAGCAACCAGCACCCCAAGCACTGTGCACACTGAGTACTGAGCACCCAGCACCCTGAGTACTCAGCACCCAGCACCCTGAGCACTGAGCAACCAGCACCCTGAGTACTGAGCACCCTGCACCCCAAGCACTGAGCACCCTGAGTACTGAGCAACCAGCACCCCAAGCACTGTGCACACTGAGTACTGAGCACCCAGCACCCTGATTAATGAGCACCCAGCACCCCGAGCACGGAGCACCCAGCACCCTGAGTACTGAGCACCGAGCACCCTGAGTACTGAGCACCCAGCACCCTGAGTACTGAGCACCCAGCGTACTGAGCACCGAGCACCCAGCACCCTGAGTACTGAGCACCCAGCACCCTGAGCACTGAGCACCCAGCACCCTGAGTACTGAGCACTGAGCACCCTGAGTACTGAGCACCCAGCACCCTGAGTACTGAGCACCCAGCAACCTGAGCACTGAGCACCGAGCACCCTGAGCACTGAGCACCCAGCACCCTGAGCACTGAGCACCCAGCACCCTGAGCACTGAGCACCCAGCACCCTGAGTAATGAGCACCCTGAGTAATGAGCACACAGCACCCTGAGCACTGAGCACCAAGCGCCCAGGGCACTGAGCACCCAGCACCCTGAGCACTGAGCACCCTGAGTACTGAGCACTGAGCACCCTGAGTAGTGAGCACTGAGCACCCTGAGTACTGAGCACCCAGCACCCTGAGTACTGAGCACCCAGCACCCTGAACAATGAGCACCCTGAGTACTGAGCACCCAGCACCCTGAGCACTGAGCACCGAGCACCCCGAGCACTGAGCACCCAGCACCCAGAGTACTGAGCACCCAGGACCCTGAGTACTAAGCACCTAGCACCCTGAGTACTGAGCACCCAGTACCCTGAGCACTGAACACACAGCACCCTGAGTACTGAGCACCCCAAGCACTGAGCACCCAGCACCCTGAGCACTGAGCACCCAGCACCCTGAGCACTGAGCACCCAGCACCCTGAGTACTGAGCACCCAACACCCTGAGCACTGAGCACGCAGCACCCTGAGTACTGAGCATCCAGCACCCCGAGCACCGAGCACCCAGCACCCTGAGTACTGAGCACTGAGCACCAAGCACCCTGAGCACTGAGCACCCAGCACCCTGAGCACTGAGCACCCTGAGTACTGAGCACCCAGCACCCTGAGCACTGAGCACCCAGCACCCTGAGCACTGAGTACTGAGCAACCTGAACACTGAGCACCCAGCACCCTGAGTACTGAGCACCCTGAGGACTGAGCACCGATCACCCTGAGCACTGAGCACCCAGCACCCTGAGTACTGAGCACCCAGCACCCTGAGCAATGAGCACCCAGCACCCTGAGTACTGAGCAGCGAGCACCCTGAGTACTGAGCACCCAGCACCCTGAGCAATGAGCACCCAGCACCCTGAGTACTGAGCACCCAATGTACTGAGCACCGAGCACACCGAGCACTGAGCACCCAGCACCCTGAGTTCTGAGCACCGAGCACCCTGAGCACTGAGCACCCAGCACCCTGAGTACTGAGCACCGAGCACCCCGAGCACTGAGCACCCAGCGCCCCGAGCACTGAGCACCCATCACCCCGAGCACTGAGCACCCAGCACCCGTAGCACTGAGCACCCAGCACCCCGAGCAATGAGCACCCAGCACCCTGAGTACTGAGCACCCAGCACCCCGAGTACTGAGCACCCAGGAACCTGAGCACCGAGCACCCAGCACCCCGAGCACTGAGCACCCAGCACCCTGAGCACTGAGCACCCAGCACCCCGAGTACTGAGCACCCAGCACCCCGAGCACTGAGCACCGAGCACCCCGAGGACTGAGCACCCAGCACCCTGAGCACTGAACACCCAGCACTCTGAGCATTGAGCACCCAGCACCCCGAGCACTGAGCACCCAGCACCCCGAGCACTGAGCACCCAGCACCCCGAGCACTGAGCACCCAGCACCCTGAGTACTGCGCACCCAGCATCCTGAGTACTCAGCACCCAGCACCCTGAGCACTGCGCACCCAGCACCCTGAGTACTGAGCACCCTGCACCCCAAGCACTGAGATCCCTGAGTACTGAGCACCCAGCACCCCAAGCACTGAGCACCCTGAGTACTGAGCACCCAGCACCCTCACTAATGAGCACCCAGCAACCTGAGCACTGAGCACCGAGCACCCTGAGCACTGAGCACCCAGCACCCTGAGCACTGAGCACCCAGCACCCTGAGCACTGAGAACCCAGAGTACTGAGCACTGAGCACCCTGAGTACCGAGCACTGAGCACCCTGAGTACTGAGCACACAGCACCCTGAGTACTGAGCACCCAGCACCCTGGGCAATGAGCACCCTGAGTACTGAGCACCCAGCACCCTGAGCACTGAGCACCGAGCACCCCGAGCACTGAGCACCCAGCACCCGGAGTACTGAGCACCCAGCACCCTGAGTACTAAGCACCTAGCACCCTGTGTACTGAGCACCCAGTACCCTGAGCACTGAACACACAGCACCCTGAGTACTGAGCACCCCGAGCACTGAGCACCCAGCACCCTGAGCACTGAGCACCCAGCACCCTGAGCACTGAGCTCCCAGCACCCTGAGTACTGAGCACCCAGCACCCTGAGCACTGAGCACCCAGCACCCTGAGTACTGAGCATCCAGCACCCCGAGCACCGAGCAACCAGCACCCTGAGTACTGAGCACTGAGCACCAAGCACCCCGAGCACTGAGCACCCAGCACCCTGAGTACTGAGCACCCAGCACCCTGAGCACTGAGCACCCAGCACCCTGAGCACTGAGCACCCAGCACCCTGAGTACTGAGCACCCAGCACCCTGAGCACTGAGCACCCAGCACCCTGAGTACTGAGAATCCAGCACCCCGAGCACCGAGCACCCAGCACCCTGAGTACTGAGCACTGAGCACCCAGCACCCTGAGCACTGAGCACCCAGCACACTGAGCACTGAGCACCCTGAGTACTGAGCACCCAGCACCCTGAGCACTGAGCACCCAGCACCCCGAGCACTGAGTACTGAGCAACCTGAACACTGAGAACCCAGCACCCTGAGTACTGAGCACCCAGCACACTGAGCAATGAGCACCCAGCACCCTGAGTACTGAGCAGCGAGCACCCTGAGTACTGAGCACCCAGCACCCTGAGAACTGAGCACCCAGCACCCTGAGTACTGAGCACCGAGCACCCCGAGTACTGAGCACCCAGCACCCTGAGGACTCAGCACCCAGCACCCCGAGCACTGAGCAACAAGCACCCTGAGTACTGAGCTCCCAGCACCCCGAGCCCTGAGCACGCAGCACCATGAGTACTGAGCACCCTGAGTACTGAGCACCGATCACCCTGAGCACTGAGCACCCAGCACCCTGAGTACTGAGCACAAAATGTACTGAGCACCGAGCACACCGAGCACTGAGCACCCAGCACCCTGAGTTCTGAGCACCGAGCACCCTGAGCACTGAGCACCCAGCACCCTGAGTACTGAGCACCGAGCACCCCGAGCACTGAGCACCCAGCGCCCCGAGCACTGAGCACCCATCACCCCGAGCACTGAGCACCCAGCACCCGTAGCACTGAGCACCCAGCACCCCGAGCAATGAGCACCCAGCACCCTGAGTACTGAGCACCCAGCACCCCGAGTACTGAGCACCCAGGAACCTGAGCACCGAGCACCCAGCACCCCGAGCACTGAGCACCCAGCACCCTGAGCACTGAGCACCCAGCACCCCGAGAACTGAGCACCCAGCACCCCGAGCACTGAGCACCGAGCACCCCGAGGACTGAGCACCCAGCACCCCGAGCACTGAACACCCAGCACTCTGAGCACTGAGCACCCAGCACCCCGAGCACTGAGCACCCAGCACCCCGAGCACTGAGCACCCAGCACCCCGAGCACTGAGCACCCAGCACCCTGAGTACTGCGCACCCAGCATCCTGAGAACTCAGCACCCAGCACCCTGAGCACTGAGCACCCAGCACCCTGAGTACTGAGCACCCTGCACCCCAAGCACTGAGATCCCTGAGTACTGAGCACCCAGCACCCCAAGCACTGAGCAACCTGAGTACTGAGCACCCAGCACCCTGATTAATGAGCACCCAGCACCCCGAGCACTGAGCACCCAGCACCCTGAGTACTGAGCACCGAGCACCCTGAGTACTGAGCACCCAGCACCCTGAGTACTGAGCACCCAGCGTACTGAGCACCGAGCACCCAGCACCCTGAGTACTGAGCACCCAGCACCCTGAGCACTGAGAACCCAGCACCCTGAGTACTGAGCACCGAGCACCCCGAGTACTGAGCACCCAGAAAACCGAGCACTGAGCACCCAGCACCCCGAGCACTGAGCACCCAGCACCCCGAGCACCGAGCACCATGAGTACTAAGCACCGAGCACCCTGAGCACTGAGCACCCAGCACCCTGAGCACTGTACACCCAGCACCCTGAGTACTGAGCACCCAGCACCCCGAACACCGAGCACCATGAGTACTAAGCACCGAGCACCCTGAGCACTGAGCACCCAGCACCCTGAGGACTGAGTACCCAGCACCCCGAGCACTGAGCACCCAGCACCCTGAGCACTGAGCACCCTGAGTACTGAGCACTGAGCAACCTGAGTACTGAGCACTGAGCACCCTGAGTACTGAGCACCCAGCACCCTGAATACTGAGCACCCAGCAACCTGAGCACTGAGCACCGAGCACCCTGAGCACTGAGCACCCAGCACCCTCAGCACTGAGCACCCAGCACCCTGAGCACTGAGCAACCAGCACCCTGAGTACTGAGCACCCTGAGTACTGAGCACCCTGAGGACTGAGCACCGATCACCCTGAGCACTGAGCACCCAGCACCCTGAGTACTGAGCACCCAGCACCCTGAGCACTGAGCACCCAGCACCCTGAGTACTGATCAGCGAGCACCCTGAGTACTGAGCACCCAGCACCCTGAGTACTGAGCACCCAGCAACCTGAGTAATGAGCACCGAGCACCCCGAGTACTGAGCACCCAGCACCCTGAGGACTCAGCACCCAGCACCCCGAGCACTGAGCACCCTGAGTACTGAGCACCCAGCACCCCGAGCACTGAGCACCCAGCACCCTGAGTACTGAGCACCGAGCACCCTGAGTACTGAGCACCCAGCACCCTGAGTACTGAGCACCCAGCGTACTGAGCACCGAGCACCCAGCACCCTGAGTACTGAGCACCCAGCACCCTGAGCACTGAGCACCCAGCACCCTGAGTACTGAGCACCGAGCACCCCGAGTACTGAGCACCCAGCAAACCGAGCACTGAGCACCCAGCACCCCGAGCACTGAGCACCCAGCCCACCGAGCACTCAGCACCCAGCACCCCGAGCACTGAGCACCCAGCACACCGAGCACTGAGCACCCATCACCCCGAGCACCGAGCACCATGAGTACTAAGCACCGAGCACCCTGAGCACTGAGCACCCAGCACCATGGGCACTGTGCACCCGGCACCCTGAGTACTGAGCACCCAGCACCCCGAACACCGAGCACCATGAGTACTAAGCACCGAGCACCCTGAGCACTGAGCACCCAGCACCCTGAGGACTGAGTACCCAGCACCCCGAGCACTGAGCACCCAGCACCCTGAGCACTGAGCACCCTGAGTACTGAGCACTGAGCACACTGAGTACTGCGCACTGAGCACCCTGAGTAGTGAACACCCAGCACCCTGAATACTGAGCACCCAGCAACCTGAGCACTGAGCACCGAGCACCCTGAGCACTGAGCACCCAGCACCCAGAGCACTGAGCACCCAGCACCCTGAGCACTGAGCACCCAGCACCCTGAGTACTGAGCACCCTGAGTACTGAGCACCCTGAGGACTGAGCACCGATCACCCTGAGCACTGAGCACCCAGCACCCTGAGTACTGAGCACATAGCACCCTGAGCACTGAGCACAAAGCACCCTGAGTACTGAGCAGCGAGCACCCTGAGTACTGAGCACCCAGCACCCTGAGTACTGAGCACTCAGCACCCTGAGTACTGAGCACCGAGCACCCCGAGTACTGAGCACCCAGCACCCTGAGGACTCAGCACCCAGCACCCCGAGCACTGAGCAACCAGCACCCTGAGTACTGAGCTCCCAGCACCCCGAGCCCTGAGCACCCAGCACCCTGAGTATTGAGCACCCTGAGTACTGAGCACCGATCACCCTGAGCACTGAGCAACCAGCACCCTGAGTACTGAGCACCCAATGTACTGAGCACCGAGCACACCGAGCACTGAGCACCCAGGACCCTGAGTTCTGAGCACCGAGCACCCTGAGCACTGAGCACCCAGCACCAAGAGTACTGAGCACCGAGCACCCCGAGCACTGAGCACCCAGCGCCCCGAGCACTGAGCACCCAGCACCCCGACCACTGAGCACCCAGCACCCGTAGCACTGAGCACCCAGCACCTCGAGCAATGAGCACCCAGCACCCTGAGTACTGAGCACCCAGCACCCCGAGTATTGAGCACCCAGGAACCTGAGCACCCAGCACCCAGCACCCCGAGCACTGAGCACCCAGCACCCTGAGCACTGAGCACCCAGCACCCCGAGTACTGAGCACCCAGCACCCCGAGCACTGAGCACCGAGCACCACGAGCACTGAGCACCCAGCACCCCGAGCACTGAGCACCCAGCACTCTGAGCACTGAGCACCCAGCACCCCGAGCACTGAGCACCCAGCACCGCGAGCACTGAGCACCCAGCACCCCGAGCACTGAGCACCCAGCACCCTGAGTACTCAGCACCCAGCACCCTTAGCACTGAGCACCCAGCACCCTGAGTACTGAGCACCCTGCACCCCAAGCACTGAGCACCCTCACTACTGAGCACCCAGCACCCCAAGCACTGAGCACCCTGAGTACTGAGCACCCAGCACCCTGATTAATGAGCACCCACCACCCCGAGCACTGAGCACCCAGCACCCTGAGTACTGAGCTCCGAGCACCCTGAGTACTGAGCACCCAGCACCCTGAGTATTGAGCACCCAGCGTACTGAGCACCGAGCACCCAGCACCCTGAGTACTGAGCACCCAGCACCCTGAGCACTGAGCACCCAGCACCCTGAGTACTGAGCACCGAGCACCCCGAGTACTGAGCACCCAGCAATCCGAGCACTGAGCACCCAGCACCCCGAGCACTGATCACCCAGCCCACCGAGCACTCAGCTCCCAGCACCCCGAGCACTGAGCACCCAGCACACCGAGCACTGAGCACCCAGCACCCCGAGCACCGAGCACCATGAGTACTAAGCACCGAGCACCCTGAGCACTGAGCACCCAGCACCCTGAGCACTGAGCACCCAGCACCCCGAGCACTGAGCACCCAGCACCCCGAGCACTGAGCACCCAGCACCCTGAGTACTGAGCACCCAGCACCCTGAATACTCAGCACCCAGCTCCCTGAGCACTGAGCACCCAGCACCCTGAGTACTGAGCACCCTGCACCCCAAGCACTGAGCACCCTGAGTACTGAGCACCCAGCACCCCAAGCACTGAGCACCCTGAGTACTGAGCACCCAGCACCCTGATTAATGAGCACCCAGCACCCCGAGCACTGAGCACCCAGCACCCTGAGTACTGAGCACCCAGCACCCTGAGTACTGAGCACCCAGCGTACTGAGCACCGAGCACCCAGCACCCTGAGTACTGAGCACCCAGCACCCTGAGCACTGAGAACCCAGCACCCTGAGTACTGAGCACCGAGCACCCCGAGTACTGAGCACCCAGCAAACCGAGCACTGAGCACCCAGCACCCCGAGCACTGAGCACCCAGCCCACCGAGCACTCAGCACCCAGCACCCCGAGCACTGAGCACCCAGCACACCGAGCACTGAGCACCCAGCACCCCGAGCACCGAGCACCATGAGTACTAAGCACCGAGCACCCTGAGCACTGAGCACCCAGCACCCTGAGCACTGTGCACCCGGCACCCTGAGTACTGAGCACCCAGCACCCCGAACACCGAGCACCATGAGTACTAAGCACCGAGCACCCTGAGCACTGAGCACCCAGCACCCTGAGGACTGAGCACCCAGCACCCTAGTACTGAGCACCCTGAGTACTGAGCACCCTGAGGACTGAGCACCGATCACCCTGAGCACTGAGCACCCAGCACCCTGAGTACTGAGCACCCAGCACCCTGAGCACTGAGCACCCAGCACCCTGAGTACTGAGCAGCGAGCACCCTGAGTACTGAGCAACCAGCACCCTGAGTACTGAGCATCCAGCACCCTGAGTACTGAGCACCGAGCACCCCGAGTACTGAGCACCCAGCACCCTGAGGACTCAGCACCCATCACCCCGAGCACTGAGCAACCAGCACCCTGAGTACTGAGCTCCCAGCACCCCGAGCCCTGAGCACCCAGCACCCTGAGTATTGAGCACCCTGAGTACTGAGCACCGATCACCCTGAGCACTGAGCACCCAGCACCCTGAGTACTGAGCACCCAATGTACTGAGCACCGAGCACACCGAGCACTGAGCACCCAGGACCCTGAGTTCTGAGCACCGAGCACCCTGAGCACTGAGCACCCAGCACCCTGAGTACTGAGCACCGAGCACCCCGAGCACTGAGCACCCAGCGCCCAGAGCACTGAGCACCCAGCACCCCGAGCACTGAGCACCCAGCACCCGTAGCACTGAGCACCCAGCACCCCGAGCAATGAGCACCCAGCACCCTGAGTACTGAGCACCCAGCACCCCGAGTACTGAGCACCCAGGAACCTGAGCACCGAGCACCCAGCACCCCGAGCACTGAGCACCCAGCACCCTGAGCACTGAGCACCCAGCACCCCGAGCACTGAGCACCCAGCACCCCGAGCACTGAGCACCCAGCACCCCGAGCACTGAGCACCCAGCACTCTGAGCACTGAGCACCCAGCACCCCGAGCACTGAGCACCCAGCACCCCGAGCACTGAGCACCCAGCACCCCGAGCACTGAGCACCCAGCACCCTGAGTACTCAGCACCCAGCACCCTTAGCACTGAGCACCCAGCACCCTGAGTACTGAGCACCCTGCACCCCAAGCACTGAGCACCCTGACTACTGAGCACCCAGCACCCTGATTAATGAGCACCCAGCACCCCGAGCCATGAGCACCCAGCACCCTGAGTACTGAGCTCCGAGCACCCTGAGTACTGAGCACCCAGCACCCTGAGTACTGAGCACCCAGCGTACTGAGCACCGAGCACCCAGCACCCTGAGTACTGAGCACCCAGCACCCTGAGCACTGAGCACCCAGCACCCTGAGTACTGAGCACCGAGCACCCCGAGTACTGAGCACCCAGCAAACCGAGCACTGAGCACCCAGCACCCCGAGCACTGATCACCCAGCCCACCGAGCACTCAGCTCCCAGCACCCCGAGCACTGAGCACCCAGCACCCCGAGTACTAAGCACCCAGCACCCTGAGTACTGAGCACTGAGCACCCAGCACCCTGAGCACTGAGCACCCAGCACCCCGAGCACTGAGCACCCAGCACCCCGAGCACTGAGCACCCAGCACCCTGAGTACTGAGCACCCAGCACCCTGAGTACTCAGCACCCAGCTCCCTGAGCACTGAGCACCCAGCACCCTGAGTACTGAGCAACCTGCACCCCAAGCACTGAGCACCCTGAGTACTGAGCACCCAGCACCCCAAGCACTGAGCACCCTGAGTACTGAGCACCCAGCACCCTGATTAATGAGCACCCAGCACCCCGAGCACTAAGCACCCAGCACCCTGAGTACTGAGCACCGAGCACCCTGAGTACTGAGCACCCAGCACCCTGAGTACTGTGCACCCAGCGTACTGAGCACCGAGCACCCAGCACCCTGAGTACTGAGCACCCAGCACCCTGAGCACTGCGCACCCAGCACCCTGAGTACTGAGCACCGAGCACCCCGAGTACTGAGCACCCAGCAAACCGAGCACTGAGCACCCAGCACCCCGAGCACTGAGCACCCAGCCCACCGAGCACTCAGCACCCTGCACCCTGAGCACTGAGCACCCAGCACCCCGAGCACTGAGCACCCAGCACCCTGAGCACTGAGCACCCTGAGTACTGAGCACTGAGCACCCTGAGTACTGAGCACTGAGCACCCTGAGTACTGAGCACCCAGCACCCTGAATACTGAGCACCCAGCAACCTGAGCACTGAGCACCGAGCACCCTGAGCACTGAGCACCCAGCACCCTGAGCACTGAGCACCCAGCACCCTGAGCACGGAGCACCCAGCACCCTGAGTACTGAGCACCCTGAGTACTGAGCACCCTGAGGACTGAGCACCGATCACCCTGAGCACTGAGCACCCAGCACCCTGAGTACTGAGCACCCAATGTAATGAGCACCGAGCACACTGAGCACTGAGCACCCAGCACCCTGAGTTCTGAGAACCGAGCACCCTGAGCACTGAGCACCCATCAACCTGAGTACTGAGCACCGAGCATCCCGAGCACTGAGCACCCAGCGCCCCGAGCACTGAGCACCCAGCACCCCGAGCACTGAGCACCCAGCACCCCGAGCAATGAGCACCCAGCACCCTGAGTACTGAGCACCCAGCACCCCGAGTACTGAGCACCCAGCACCCCGAGCACTGAGCACCCAGCACCCCGAGCACTGAGCACCCAGCACCCCGAGTACTGAGCACCCAGCACCCTGAGTACTGAGCACATAGCACCCTGAGCACTGAGCACAAAGCACCCTGAGTACTGAGCAGCGAGCACCCTGAGTACTGAGCACCCAGCACCCTGAGTACTGAGCACCCAGCACCCTGAGTACTGAGCACCGAGCACCCCAAGTACTGAGCACCCAGCACCCTGAGGACTCAGCACCCAGCACCCCGAGCACTGAGCAACCAGCACCCTGAGTACTGAGCTCCCAGCACCCCGAGCCCTGAGCACCCAGCACCCTGAGTATTGAGCACCCTGAGTACTGAGCACCGATCACCCTGAGCACTGAGCAACCAGCACCCTGAGTACTGAGCACCCAATGTACTGAGCACCGAGCACACCGAGCACTGAGCACCCAGGACCCTGAGTTCTGAGCACCGAGCACCCTGAGCACTGAGCACCCAGCACCAAGAGTACTGAGCACCGAGCACCCCGAGCACTGAGCACCCAGCGCCCCGAGCACTGAGCACCCAGCACCCCGAGCACTGAGCACCCAGCACCCGTAGCACTGAGCACCCAGCACCTCGAGCAATGAGCACCCAGCACCCTGAGTACTGAGCACCCAGCACCCCGAGTATTGAGCACCCAGGAACCTGAGCACCCAGCACCCAGCACCCCGAGCACTGAGCACCCAGCACCCTGAGCACTGAGCACCCAGCACCCCGAGTACTGAGCACCCAGCACCCCGAGCACTGAGCACCGAGCACCACGAGCACTGAGCACCCAGCACCCCGAGCACTGAGCACCCAGCACTCTGAGCACTGAGCACCCAGCACCCCGAGCACTGAGCACCCAGCACCGCGAGCACTGAGCACCCAGCACCCCGAGCACTGAGCACCCAGCACCCTGAGTACTCAGCACCCAGCACCCTTAGCACTGAGCACCCAGCACCCTGAGTACTGAGCACCCTGCACCCCAAGCACTGAGCACCCTCACTACTGAGCACCCAGCACCCCAAGCACTGAGCACCCTGAGTACTGAGCACCCAGCACCCTGATTAATGAGCACCCACCACCCCGAGCACTGAGCACCCAGCACCCTGAGTACTGAGCTCCGAGCACCCTGAGTACTGAGCACCCAGCACCCTGAGTATTGAGCACCCAGCGTACTGAGCACCGAGCACCCAGCACCCTGAGTACTGAGCACCCAGCACCCTGAGCACTGAGCACCCAGCACCCTGAGTACTGAGCACCGAGCACCCCGAGTACTGAGCACCCAGCAATCCGAGCACTGAGCACCCAGCACCCCGAGCACTGATCACCCAGCCCACCGAGCACTCAGCTCCCAGCACCCCGAGCACTGAGCACCCAGCACACCGAGCACTGAGCACCCAGCACCCCGAGCACCGAGCACCATGAGTACTAAGCACCGAGCACCCTGAGCACTGAGCACCCAGCACCCTGAGTACTGAGCACCGATCACCCTGAGCACTGAGCACCCAGCACCCCGAGCACTGAGCACCCAGCACCCTGAGTACTGAGCACCCAGCACCCTGAATACTCAGCACCCAGCTCCCTGAGCACTGAGCACCCAGCACCCTGAGTACTGAGCACCCTGCACCCCAAGCACTGAGCACCCTGAATACTGAGCACCCAGCACCCCGAGCACTGAGCACCCAGCACCCTGAGCACTGAGCACCCAGCACCCCGAGCACTGAGCACCCAGCACCCCGAGCACTGAGCACCCAGCACCCTGAGTACTGAGCACCCAGCACCCTGAGTACTCAGCACCCAGCTCCCTGAGCACTGAGCACCCAGCACCCTGAGTACTGAGCAACCTGCACCCCAAGCACTGAGCACCCTGAGTACTGAGCACCCAGCACCCCAAGCACTGAGCACCCTGAGTACTGAGCACCCAGCACCCTGATTAATGAGCACCCAGCACCCCGAGCACTAAGCACCCAGCACCCTGAGTACTGAGCACCGAGCACCCTGAGTACTGAGCACCCAGCACCCTGAGTACTGTGCACCCAGCGTACTGAGCACCGAGCACCCAGCACCCTGAGTACTGAGCACCCAGCACCCTGAGCACTGCGCACCCAGCACCCTGAGTACTGAGCACCGAGCACCCCGAGTACTGAGCACCCAGCAAACCGAGCACTGAGCACCCAGCACCCCGAGCACTGAGCACCCAGCCCACCGAGCACTCAGCACCCTGCACCCTGAGCACTGAGCACCCAGCACCCCGAGCACTGAGCACCCAGCACCCTGAGCACTGAGCACCCTGAGTACTGAGCACTGAGCACCCTGAGTACTGAGCACTGAGCACCCTGAGTACTGAGCACCCAGCACCCTGAATACTGAGCACCCAGCAACCTGAGCACTGAGCACCGAGCACCCTGAGCACTGAGCACCCAGCACCCTGAGCACTGAGCACCCAGCACCCTGAGCACGGAGCACCCAGCACCCTGAGTACTGAGCACCCTGAGTACTGAGCACCCTGAGGACTGAGCACCGATCACCCTGAGCACTGAGCACCCAGCACCCTGAGTACTGAGCACCCAATGTAATGAGCACCGAGCACACTGAGCACTGAGCACCCAGCACCCTGAGTTCTGAGAACCGAGCACCCTGAGCACTGAGCACCCATCAACCTGAGTACTGAGCACCGAGCATCCCGAGCACTGAGCACCCAGCGCCCCGAGCACTGAGCACCCAGCACCCCGAGCACTGAGCACCCAGCACCCCGAGCAATGAGCACCCAGCACCCTGAGTACTGAGCACCCAGCACCCCGAGTACTGAGCACCCAGCACCCCGAGCACTGAGCACCCAGCACCCCGAGCACTGAGCACCCAGCACCCCGAGTACTGAGCACCCAGCACCCTGAGTACTGAGCACATAGCACCCTGAGCACTGAGCACAAAGCACCCTGAGTACTGAGCAGCGAGCACCCTGAGTACTGAGCACCCAGCACCCTGAGTACTGAGCACCCAGCACCCTGAGTACTGAGCACCGAGCACCCCAAGTACTGAGCACCCAGCACCCTGAGGACTCAGCACCCAGCACCCCGAGCACTGAGCAACCAGCACCCTGAGTACTGAGCTCCCAGCACCCCGAGCCCTGAGCACCCAGCACCCTGAGTATTGAGCACCCTGAGTACTGAGCACCGATCACCCTGAGCACTGAGCAACCAGCACCCTGAGTACTGAGCACCCAATGTACTGAGCACCGAGCACACCGAGCACTGAGCACCCAGGACCCTGAGTTCTGAGCACCGAGCACCCTGAGCACTGAGCACCCAGCACCAAGAGTACTGAGCACCGAGCACCCCGAGCACTGAGCACCCAGCGCCCCGAGCACTGAGCACCCAGCACCCCGAGCACTGAGCACCCAGCACCCGTAGCACTGAGCACCCAGCACCTCGAGCAATGAGCACCCAGCACCCTGAGTACTGAGCACCCAGCACCCCGAGTATTGAGCACCCAGGAACCTGAGCACCCAGCACCCAGCACCCCGAGCACTGAGCACCCAGCACCCTGAGCACTGAGCACCCAGCACCCCGAGTACTGAGCACCCAGCACCCCGAGCACTGAGCACCGAGCACCACGAGCACTGAGCACCCAGCACCCCGAGCACTGAGCACCCAGCACTCTGAGCACTGAGCACCCAGCACCCCGAGCACTGAGCACCCAGCACCGCGAGCACTGAGCACCCAGCACCCCGAGCACTGAGCACCCAGCACCCTGAGTACTCAGCACCCAGCACCCTTAGCACTGAACACCCAGCACCCTGAGTACTGAGCACCCTGCACCCCAAGCACTGAGCACCCTCACTACTGAGCACCCAGCACCCCAAGCACTGAGCACCCTGAGTACTGAGCACCCAGCACCCTGATTAATGAGCACCCACCACCCCGAGCACTGAGCACCCAGCACCCTGAGTACTGAGCTCCGAGCACCCTGAGTACTGAGCACCCAGCACCCTGAGTATTGAGCACCCAGCGTACTGAGCACCGAGCACCCAGCACCCTGAGTACTGAGCACCCAGCACCCTGAGCACTGAGCACCCAGCACCCTGAGTACTGAGCACCGAGCACCCCGAGTACTGAGCACCCAGCAATCCGAGCACTGAGCACCCAGCACCCCGAGCACTGATCACCCAGCCCACCGAGCACTCAGCTCCCAGCACCCCGAGCACTGAGCACCCAGCACACCGAGCACTGAGCACCCAGCACCCCGAGCACCGAGCACCATGAGTACTAAGCACCGAGCACCCTGAGCACTGAGCACCCAGCACCCTGAGTACTGAGCACCGATCACCCTGAGCACTGAGCACCCAGCACCCCGAGCACTGAGCACCCAGCACCCTGAGTACTGAGCACCCAGCACCCTGAATACTCAGCACCCAGCTCCCTGAGCACTGAGCACCCAGCACCCTGAGTACTGAGCACCCTGCACCCCAAGCACTGAGCACCCTGAATACTGAGCACCCAGCACCCCAAGCACTGAGCACCCTGAGTACTGAGCACCCAGCACCCTGATTAATGAGCACCCAGCACCCCGAGCACTGAGCACCCAGCACCCTGAGTACTGAGCACCCAGCACCCTGAGTACTGAGCACCCAGCGTACTGAGCACCGAGCACCCAGCACCCTGAGTACTGAGCACCCAGCACCCTGAGCACTGAGCACCCAGCACCCTGAGTACTGAGCACCGAGCACCCCGAGTACTGAGCACCCAGCAAACCGAGCACTGAGCACCCAGCACCCCGAGCACTGAGCACCCAGCCCACCGAGCACTCAGCACCCAGCACCCCGAGCACTGAGCACCCAGCACACCGAGCACTGAGCACCCAGCACCCCGAGCACCGAGCACCATGAGTACTAAGCACCGAGCACCCTGAGCACTGAGCACCCAGCACCCTGAGCACTGTGCACACGGCACCCTGAGTACTGAGCACCCAGCACCCCGAACACCGAGCACCATGAGTACTAAGCACCGAGCACCCTGAGCACTGAGCACCCAGCACCCTGAGGACTGAGCACCCAGCACCCTGAGTACTGAGCACCCTGAGTACTGAGCACCCTGAGGACTGAGCACCGATCACCCTGAGCACTGAGCACCCAGCACCCTGAGTACTGAGCACCCAGCACCCTGAGCACTGAGCACCCAGCACCCTGAGTACTGAGCAGCGAGCACCCTGAGTACTGAGCACCCAGCACCCTGAGTACTGAGCATCCAGCACCCTGAGTACTGAGCACCGAGCACCCCGAGTACTGAGCACCCAGCACCCTGAGGACTCAGCACCCATCACCCCGAGCACTGAGCAACCAGCACCCTGAGTACTGAGCTCCCAGCACCCCGAGCCCTGAGCACCCAGCACCCTGAGTATTGAGCACCCTGAGTACTGAGCACCGATCACCCTGAGCACTGAGCACCCAGCACCCTGAGTACTGAGCACCCAATGTACTGAGCACCGAGCACACCGAGCACTGAGCACCCAGGACCCTGAGTTCTGAGCACCGAGCACCCTGAGCACTGAGCACCCAGCACCCTGAGTACTGAGCACCGAGCACCCCGAGCACTGAGCACCCAGCGCCCCGAGCACTGAGCACCCAGCACCCCGAGCACTGAGCACCCAGCACCCGTAGCACTGAGCACCCAGCACCCCGAGCAATGAGCACCCAGCACCCTGAGTACTGAGCACCCAGCACCCCGAGTACTGAGCACCCAGGAACCTGAGCACCGAGCACCCAGCACCCCGAGCACTGAGCACACAGCATCCTGAGCACTGAGCACCCAGCACCCCGAGTACTGAGCACCCAGCACCCCGAGCACTGAGCACCCAGCACCCCGAGCACTGAGCACCCAGCACCCCGAGCACTGAGCACCCAGCACCCCGAGCACTGAGCACCCAGCACCCTGAGTACTCAGCACCCAGCACCCTTAGCACTGAGCACCCAGCACCCTGAGTACTGAGCAATCTGCACCCCAAGCACTGAGCACCCTGACTACTGAGCACCCAGCACCCTGATTAATGAGCACCCAGCACCCCGAGCACTGAGCACCCAGCACCCTGAGTACTGAGCTCCGAGCACCCTGAGTACTGAGCACCCAGCACCCTGAGTACTGAGCACCCAGCGTACTGAGCACCGAGCACCCAGCACCCTGAGTACTGAGCACCCAGCACCCTGAGCACTGAGCACCCAGCACCCTGAGTACTGAGCACCGAGCACCCCGAGTACTGAGCACCCAGCAAACCGAGCACTGAGCACCCAGCACCCCGAGCACTGATCACCCAGCCCACCGAGCACTCAGCTCCCAGCACCCCGAGCACTGAGCACCCAGCACACCGAGCACTGAGCACCCAGCACCCCGAGCACCGAGCACCATGAGTACTAAGCACCGAGCACCCTGAGCACTGAGCACCCAGCACCCTGAGCACTGTGCACCCAGCACCCTGAGTACTGAGCACCCAGCACCCTGAGCACTGAGCACCCAGCACCCCGAGCACTGAGCACCCAGCACCCCGAGCACTGAGCACCCAGCACCCTGAGTACTGAGCACCCAGCACCCTGAGTACTCAGCACCCAGCTCCCTGAGCACTGAGCACCCAGCACCCTGAGTACTGAGCAACCTGCACCCCAAGCACTGAGCACCCTGAGTACTGAGCACCCAGCACCCCAAGCACTGAGCACCCTGAGTACTGAGCACCCAGCACCCTGATTAATGAGCACCCAGCACCCCGAGCACTAAGCACCCAGCACCCTGAGTACTGAGCACCGGGCACCCTGAGTACTGAGCACCCAGCACCCTGAGTACTGTGCACCCAGCGTACTGAGCACCGAGCACCCAGCACCCTGAGTACTGAGCACCCAGCACCCTGAGCACTGAGCACCCAGCACCCTGAGTACTGAGCACCGAGCACCCCGAGTACTGAGCACCCAGCAAACCGAGCACTGAGCACCCAGCACCCAGCACCCTGAGTACTGAGCACCGAGCACCCCGAGTACTGAGCACCCAGCAAACCGAGCACTGAGCACCCAGCACCCCGAGCACTGATCACCCAGCCCACCGAGCACTCAGCTCCCAGCACCCCGAGCACTGAGCACCCAGCACACCGAGCACTGAGCACCCAGCACCCCGAGCACCGAGCACCATGAGTACTAAGCACCGAGCACCCTGAGCACTGAGCACCCAGCACCCTGAGCACTGTGCACCCAGCACCCTGAGTACTGAGCACCCAGCACCCTGAGCACTGAGCACCCAGCACCCCGAGCACTGAGCACCCAGCACCCCGAGCACTGAGCACCCAGCACCCTGAGTACTGAGCACCCAGCACCCTGAGTACTCAGCACCCAGCTCCCTGAGCACTGAGCACCCAGCACCCTGAGTACTGAGCAACCTGCACCCCAAGCACTGAGCACCCTGAGTACTGAGCACCCAGCACCCCAAGCACTGAGCACCCTGAGTACTGAGCACCCAGCACCCTGATTAATGAGCACCCAGCACCCCGAGCACTAAGCACCCAGCACCCTGAGTACTGAGCACCGAGCACCCTGAGTACTGAGCACCCAGCACCCTGAGTACTGTGCACCCAGCGTACTGAGCACCGAGCACCCAGCACCCTGAGTACTGAGCACCCAGCACCCTGAGCACTGAGCACCCAGCACCCTGAGTACTGAGCACCGAGCACCCCGAGTACTGAGCACCCAGCAAACCGAGCACTGAGCACCCAGCACCCCGAGCACTGAGCACCCAGCCCACCGAGCACTCAGCACCCTGCACCCTGAGCACTGAGCACCCAGCACCCCGAGCACTGAGCACCCAGCACCCTGAGCACTGAGCACCCTGAGTACTGAGCACTGAGCACCCTGAGTACTGAGCACTGAGCACCCTGAGTACTGAGCACCCAGCACCCTGAATACTGAGCACCCAGCAACCTGAGCACTGAGCACCGAGCACCCTGAGCACTGAGCACCCAGCACCCTGAGCACTGAGCACCCAGCACCCTGAGCACGGAGCACCTAGCACCCTGAGTACTGAGCACCCTGAGTACTGAGCACCCTGAGGACTGAGCACCGATCACCCTGAGCACTGAGCACCCAGCACCCTGAGTACTGAGCACCCAATGTAATGAGCACCGAGCACACTGAGCACTGAGCACCCAGCACCCTGAGTTCTGAGAACCGAGCACCCTGAGCACTGAGCACCCATCAACCTGAGTACTGAGCACCGAGCATCCCGAGCACTGAGCACCCAGCGCCCCGAGCACTGAGCACCCAGCACCCCGAGCACTGAGCACCCAGCACCCGTAGCACTGAGCACCCAGCACCCCGAGCAATGAGCACCCAGCACCCTGAGTACTGAGCACCCAGCACCCCGAGTACTGAGCACCCAGCACCCCGAGCACTGAGCACCCAGCACCCCGAGCACTGAGCACCCAGCACCCCGAGTACTGAGCACCCAGCACCCTGAGTACTGAGCACATAGCACCCTGAGCACTGAGCACAAAGCACCCTGAGTACTGAGCAGCGAGCACCCTGAGTACTGAGCACCCAGCACCCTGAGTACTGAGCACCCAGCACCCTGAGTACTGAGCACCGAGCACCCCAAGTACTGAGCACCCAGCACCCTGAGGACTCAGCACCCAGCACCCCGAGCACTGAGCAACCAGCACCCTGAGTACTGAGCTCCCAGCACCCCGAGCCCTGAGCACCCAGCACCCTGAGTATTGAGCACCCTGAGTACTGAGCACCGATCACCCTGAGCACTGAGCAACCAGCACCCTGAGTACTGAGCACCCAATGTACTGAGCACCGAGCACACCGAGCACTGAGCACCCAGGACCCTGAGTTCTGAGCACCGAGCACCCTGAGCACTGAGCACCCAGCACCAAGAGTACTGAGCACCGAGCACCCCGAGCACTGAGCACCCAGCGCCCCGAGCACTGAGCACCCAGCACCCCGAGCACTGAGCACCCAGCACCCGTAGCACTGAGCACCCAGCACCTCGAGCAATGAGCACCCAGCACCCTGAGTACTGAGCACCCAGCACCCCGAGTATTGAGCACCCAGGAACCTGAGCACCCAGCACCCAGCACCCCGAGCACTGAGCACCCAGCACCCTGAGCACTGAGCACCCAGCACCCCGAGTACTGAGCACCCAGCACCCCGAGCACTGAGCACCGAGCACCACGAGCACTGAGCACCCAGCACCCCGAGCACTGAGCACCCAGCACTCTGAGCACTGAGCACCCAGCACCCCGAGCACTGAGCACCCAGCACCGCGAGCACTGAGCACCCAGCACCCCGAGCACTGAGCACCCAGCACCCTGAGTACTCAGCACCCAGCACCCTTAGCACTGAGCACCCAGCACCCTGAGTACTGAGCACCCTGCACCCCAAGCACTGAGCACCCTCACTACTGAGCACCCAGCACCCCAAGCACTGAGCACCCTGAGTACTGAGCACCCAGCACCCTGATTAATGAGCACCCACCACCCCGAGCACTGAGCACCCAGCACCCTGAGTACTGAGCTCCGAGCACCCTGAGTACTGAGCACCCAGCACCCTGAGTATTGAGCACCCAGCGTACTGAGCACCGAGCACCCAGCACCCTGAGTACTGAGCACCCAGCACCCTGAGCACTGAGCACCCAGCACCCTGAGTACTGAGCACCGAGCACCCCGAGTACTGAGCACCCAGCAATCCGAGCACTGAGCACCCAGCACCCCGAGCACTGATCACCCAGCCCACCGAGCACTCAGCTCCCAGCACCCCGAGCACTGAGCACCCAGCACACCGAGCACTGAGCACCCAGCACCCCGAGCACCGAGCACCATGAGTACTAAGCACCGAGCACCCTGAGCACTGAGCACCCAGCACCCTGAGTACTGAGCACCGATCACCCTGAGCACTGAGCACCCAGCACCCCGAGCACTGAGCACCCAGCACCCTGAGTACTGAGCACCCAGCACCCTGAATACTCAGCACCCAGCTCCCTGAGCACTGAGCACCCAGCACCCTGAGTACTGAGCACCCTGCACCCCAAGCACTGAGCACCCTGAATACTGAGCACCCAGCACCCCAAGCACTGAGCACCCTGAGTACTGAGCACCCAGCACCCTGATTAATGAGCACCCAGCACCCCGAGCACTGAGCACCCAGCACCCTGAGTACTGAGCACCCAGCACCCTGAGTACTGAGCACCCAGCGTACTGAGCACCGAGCACCCAGCACCCTGAGTACTGAGCACCCAGCACCCTGAGCACTGAGCACCCAGCACCCTGAGTACTGAGCACCGAGCACCCCGAGTACTGAGCACCCAGCAAACCGAGCACTGAGCACCCAGCACCCCGAGCACTGAGCACCCAGCCCACCGAGCACTCAGCACCCAGCACCCCGAGCACTGAGCACCCAGCACACCGAGCACTGAGCACCCAGCACCCCGAGCACCGAGCACCATGAGTACTAAGCACCGAGCACCCTGAGCACTGAGCACCCAGCACCCTGAGCACTGTGCACACGGCACCCTGAGTACTGAGCACCCAGCACCCCGAACACCGAGCACCATGAGTACTAAGCACCGAGCACCCTGAGCACTGAGCACCCAGCACCCTGAGGACTGAGCACCCAGCACCCTGAGTACTGAGCACCCTGAGTACTGAGCACCCTGAGGACTGAGCACCGATCACCCTGAGCACTGAGCACCCAGCACCCTGAGTACTGAGCACCCAGCACCCTGAGCACTGAGCACCCAGCACCCTGAGTACTGAGCAGCGAGCACCCTGAGTACTGAGCACCCAGCACCCTGAGTACTGAGCATCCAGCACCCTGAGTACTGAGCACCGAGCACCCCGAGTACTGAGCACCCAGCACCCTGAGGACTCAGCACCCATCACCCCGAGCACTGAGCAACCAGCACCCTGAGTACTGAGCTCCCAGCACCCCGAGCCCTGAGCACCCAGCACCCTGAGTATTGAGCACCCTGAGTACTGAGCACCGATCACCCTGAGCACTGAGCACCCAGCACCCTGAGTACTGAGCACCCAATGTACTGAGCACCGAGCACACCGAGCACTGAGCACCCAGGACCCTGAGTTCTGAGCACCGAGCACCCTGAGCACTGAGCACCCAGCACCCTGAGTACTGAGCACCGAGCACCCCGAGCACTGAGCACCCAGCGCCCCGAGCACTGAGCACCCAGCACCCCGAGCACTGAGCACCCAGCACCCGTAGCACTGAGCACCCAGCACCCCGAGCAATGAGCACCCAGCACCCTGAGTACTGAGCACCCAGCACCCCGAGTACTGAGCACCCAGGAACCTGAGCACCGAGCACCCAGCACCCCGAGCACTGAGCACACAGCATCCTGAGCACTGAGCACCCAGCACCCCGAGTACTGAGCACCCAGCACCCCGAGCACTGAGCACCCAGCACCCCGAGCACTGAGCACCCAGCACCCCGAGCACTGAGCACCCAGCACCCCGAGCACTGAGCACCCAGCACCCTGAGTACTCAGCACCCAGCACCCTTAGCACTGAGCACCCAGCACCCTGAGTACTGAGCAATCTGCACCCCAAGCACTGAGCACCCTGACTACTGAGCACCCAGCACCCTGATTAATGAGCACCCAGCACCCCGAGCACTGAGCACCCAGCACCCTGAGTACTGAGCTCCGAGCACCCCGAGTACTGAGCACCCAGCAAACCGAGCACTGAGCACCCAGCACCCCGAGCACTGAGCACCCAGCACCCTGAGTACTGAGCTCCGAGCACCCCGAGTACTGAGCACCCAGCAAACCGAGCACTGAGCACCCAGCACCCCGAGCACTGAGCACCCAGCCCACCGAGCACTCAGCACCCAGCACCCTGAGCACTGAGCACCCAGCACCCCGAGCACTGAGCACCCAGCACCCTGAGCACTGAGCACCCTGAGTACTGAGCACTGAGCACCCTGAGTACTGAGCACTGAGCACCCTGAGTACTGAGCACCCAGCACCCTGAATACTGAGCACCCAGCAACCTGAGCACTGAGCACCGAGCACCCTGAGCACTGAGCACCCAGCACCCTGAGCACTGAGCACCCAGCACCCTGAGCACTGAGCACCCAGCACCCTGAGTACTGAGCACCCTGAGTACTGAGCACCCTGAGGACTGAGCACCGATCACCCTGAGCACTGAGCACCCAGCACCCTGAGTACTGAGCAGGCAATGTACTGAGCACCGAGCACACTGAGCACTGAGCACCCAGCACCCTGAGTTCTGAGAACCGAGCACCCTGAGCACTGAGCACCCATCAACCTGAGTACTGAGCACCGAGCACCCCGAGCACTGAGCACCCAGCGCCCCGAGCACTGAGCACCCAGCACCCCGAGCACTGAGCACCCAGCACCCGTAGCACTGAGCACCCAGCACCCCGAGCAATGAGCACCCAGCACCCTGAGTACTGAGCACCCAGCACCCCGAGTACTGAGCACCCAGGAACCTGAGCACCGAGCACCCAGCACCCCAAGCACTGAGCACCCTGACTACTGAGCACCCAGCACCCTGATTAATGAGCACCCAGCACCCCGAGCACTGAGCACCCAGCACCCTGAGTACTGAGCTCCGAGCACCCTGAGTACTGAGCACCCAGTACCCTGAGTACTGAGCACCCAGCGTACTGAGCACCGAGCACCCAGCACCCTGAGTACTGAGCACCCAGCACCCTGAGCACTGAGCACCCAGCACCCTGAGTACTGAGCACCGAGCACCCCGAGTACTGAGCACCCAGCAAACCGAGCACTGAGCACCCAGCACCCCGAGCACTGATCACCCAGCCCACCGAGCACTCAGCTGCCAGCACCCCGAGCACTGAGCACCCAGCACACCGAGCACTGAGCACCCTGCACCCCGAGCACCGAGCACCATGAGTACTAAGCACCGAGCACCCTGAGCACTGAGCACCCAGCACCCTGAGCACTGTGCACCCAGCACCCTGAGTACTGAGCACCCAGCACCCTGAGCACTGAGCACCCAGCACCCCGAGCACTGAGCACCCAGCACCCCGAGCACTGAGCACCCAGCACCCTGAGTACTGAGCACCCAGCACCCTGAGTACTCAGCACCCAGCTCCCTGAGCACTGAGCACCCAGCACCCTGAGTACTGAGCAACCTGCACCCCAAGCACTGAGCACCCTGAGTACTGAGCACCCAGCACCCCAAGCACTGAGCACCCTGAGTACTGAGCACCCAGCACCCTGATTAATGAGCACCCAGCACCCTGAGCACTAAGCACCCAGCACCCTGAGTACTGAGCACCGAGCACCCTGAGTACTGAGCACCCAGCACCCTGAGTACTGTGCACCCAGCGTACTGAGCACCGAGCACCCAGCACCCTGAGTACTGAGCACCCAGCACCCTGAGCACTGAGCACCCAGCACCCTGAGTACTGAGCACCGAGCACCCCGAGTACTGAGCACCCAGCAAACCGAGCACTGAGCACCCAGCACCCCGAGCACTGAGCACCCAGCCCACCTAGCACTCAGCACCCAGCACCCTGAGCACTGAGCACCCAGCACACAGAGCACTGAGCACCCAGCACCCCGAGCACCGAGCACCATGAGTACTAAGCACCGAGCACCCTGAGCACTGAGCACCCAGCACCCTGAGCACTGTGCACCCAGCACCCTGAGTACTGAGCACCCAGCACCCCGAGCACTGAGCACCCAGCACCCTGAGCACTGAGCACCCTGAGTACTGAGCACTGAGCACCCTGAGTACTGAGCACTGAGCACCCTGAGTACTGAGCACCCAGCACCCTGAATACTGAGCACCCAGCAACCTGAGCACTGAGCACCGAGCACCCTGAGCACTAAGCACCCAGCACCCTGAGCACTGAGCACCCAGCACCCTGAGCACTGAGCACCCAGCACCCTGAGTACTGAGCACCCTGAGTACTGAGCACCCTGAGGACTGAGCACCGATCACCCTGAGCACTGAGCACCCAGCACCCTGAGTACTGAGCACCCAATGTACTGAGCACCGAGCACACTGAGCACTGAGCACCCAGCACCCTGAGTTCTGAGAACCGAGCACCCTGAGCACTGAGCACCCATCAACCTGAGTACTGAGCACCGAGCACCCCGAGCACTGAGCACCCAGCGCCCCGAGCGCTGAGCACCCAGCACCCCGAGCACTGAGCACCCAGCACCCGTAGCACTGAGCACCTAGCACCCCGAGCAATGAGCACCCAGCACCCTGAGTACTGAGCACCCTGCACCCCAAGCACTGAGCACCCTGACTACTGAGCACCCAGCACCCTGATTAATAAGCACCCAGCACCCCGAGCACTGAGCACCCAGCACCCTGAGTACTGAGCTCCGAGCACCCTGAGTACTGAGCACCCAGCACCCTGAGTACTGAGCACCCAGCGTACTGAGCACCGAGCACCCAGCACCCTGAGTACTGAGCACCCAGCACCCTGAGCACTGAGCACCCAGCACCCTGAGTACTGAGCACCGAGCACCCCGAGTACTGAGCACCCAGCAAACCGAGCACTGAGCACCCAGCACCCCGAGCACTGATCACCCAGCCCACCGAGCACTCAGCTGCCAGCACCCCGAGCACTGAGCACCCAGCACACCGAGCACTGAGCACCCAGCACCCCGAGCACCGAGCACCATGAGTACTAAGCACCGAGCACCCTGAGCACTGAGCACCCAGCACCCTGAGCACTGTGCACCCAGCACCCTGAGTACTGAGCACCCAGCACCCTGAGCACTGAGCACCCAGCACCCCGAGCTCTGAGCACCCAGCACCCCGAGCACTGAGCACCCAGCACCCTGAGTACTGAGCACCCAGCACCCTGAGTACTCAGCACCCAGCTCCCTGAGCACTGAGCACCCAGCACCCTGAGTACTGAGCAACCTGCACCCCAAGCACTGAGCACCCTGAGTACTGAGCACCCAGCACCCCAAGCACTGAGCACCCTGAGTACTGAGCACCCAGCACCCTGATTAATGAGCACCCAGCACCCCGAGCACTAAGCACCCAGCACCCTGAGTACTGAGCACCGAGCACCCTGAGTACTGAGCACCCAGCACCCTGAGTACTGTGCACCCAGCGTACTGAGCACCGAGCACCCAGCACCCTGAGTACTGAGCACCCAGCACCCTGAGCACTGAGCACCCAGCACCCTGAGTACTGAGCACCGAGCACCCCGAGTACTGAGCACCCAGCAAACCGAGCACTGAGCACCCAGCACCCCGAGCACTGAGCACCCAGCCCACCGAGCACTCAGCACCCAGCACCCTGAGCACTGAGCACCCAGCACACCGAGCACTGAGCACCAAGCACCCCGAGCACCAAGCACCATGAGTACTAAGCACCGAGCACCCTGAGCACTGAGCACCCAGCACCCTGAGCACTGTGCACCCAGCACCCTGAGTACTGAGCACCCAGCACCCCGAACACCGAGCACCTTGCGTACTAAGCACCGAGCACCCTGAGCACTGAGCACCCAGCAACCTGAGGACTGAGTACCCAGCACCCCGAGCACTGAGCACCCAGCACCCTGAGCACTGAGCACCCTGAGTACTGAGCACTGAGCACCCTGAGTACTGAGCACTGAGCACCCTGAGTACTGAGCACCCAGCACCCTGAATACTGAGCACCCAGCAACCTGAGCACTGAGCACCGAGCACCCTGAGCACTGAGCACCCAGCACCCTGAGCACTGAGCACCCAGCACCCTGAGCACTGAGCACCCAGCACCCTGAGTAATGAGCACCCTGAGGACTGAGCACCGATCACCCTGAGCACTGAGCACCCAGCACCCTGAGTACTGAGCACCCAATGTACTGAGCACCGAGCACACTGAGCACTGAGCACCCAGCACCCTGAGTTCTGAGAACCGAGCACCCTGAGGACTGAGCACCCATAAACCTGAGTACTGAGCACCGAGCACCCCGAGCACTGAGCACCCAGCGCCCCGAGCACTGAGCACCCAGCACCCCGAGCACTGAGCACCCAGCACCCGTAGCACTGAGCACCCAGCACCCCGAGCAATGAGCACCCAGCACCCTGAGTACTGAGCACCCAGCACCCCGAGTACTGAGCACCCAGGAACCTGAGCACCGAGCACCCAGCACCCCGAGCACTGAGCACCCAGCACCCTGAGCACTGAGCACCCAGCACCCCGAGCACTGAGCACCCAGCACCCCGAGCACTGAGCACCCAGCACCCCGAGCACTGAGCACCCAGCACCCTGAGTACTGAGCACCCAGCACCCTGAGTACTCAGCACCCAGCTCCCTGAGCACTGAGCACCCAGCACCCTGAGTACTGAGCACCCTGCACCCCAAGCACTGAGCACCCTGAGTACTGAGCACCCAGCAGCCCAAGCACTGAGCACCCTGAGTACTGAGCACCCAGCACCCTGATTAATGAGCACCCAGCACCCTGAGCACTGAGCACCCAGCACCCTGAGTACTGAGCACCGAGCACCCTGAGTACTGAGCACCCAGCACCCTGAGTACTGAGCACCCAGCGTACTGAGCACCGAGCACCCAGCACCCTGAGTACTGAGCACCCAGCACCCTGAGCACTGAGCACCCAGCACCCTGAGTACTGAGCACCCAGCACCCCGAGCACCGAGCACCATGAGTACTAAGCACCGAGCACCCTGAGCACTGAGCACCCAGCACCCTGAGCACTGTGCACCCAGCACCCTGAGTACTGAGCACCCAGCACCCCGAACACCGAGCACCTTGCGTACTAAGCACCGAGCACCCTGAGCACTGAGCACCCAGCAACCTGAGGACTGAGTACCCAGCACCCCGAGCACTGAGCACCCAGCACCCTGAGCACTGAGCACCCTGAGTACTGAGCACTGAGCACCCTGAGTACTGAGCACTGAGCACCCTGAGTACTGAGCACCCAGCACCCTGAATACTGAGCACCCAGCAACCTGAGCACTGAGCACCGAGCACCCTGAGCACTGAGCACCCAGCACCCTGAGCACTGAGCACCCAGCACCCTGAGCACTGAGCACCCAGCACCCTGAGTACTGAGCACCCTGAGTAATGAGCACCCTGAGGACTGAGCACCGATCACCCTGAGCACTGAGCACCCAGCACCCTGAGTACTGAGCACCCAATGTACTGAGCACCGAGCACACTGAGCACTGAGCACCCAGCACCCTGAGTTCTGAGAACCGAGCACCCTGAGCACTGAGCACCCATAAACCTGAGTACTGAGCACCGAGCACCCCGAGCACTGAGCACCCAGCGCCCCGAGCACTGAGCACCCAGCACCCCGAGCACTGAGCACCCAGCACCCGTAGCACTGAGCACCCAGCACCCCGAGCAATGAGCACCCAGCACCCTGAGTACTGAGCACCCAGCACCCCGAGTACTGAGCACCCAGGAACCTGAGCACCGAGCACCCTGCACCCCGAGCACTGAGCACCCAGCACCCTGAGCACTGAGCACCCAGCACCCCGAGCACTGAGCACCCAGCACCCCGAGCACTGAGCACCCAGCACCCCGAGCACTGAGCACCCAGCACCCTGAGTACTGAGCACCCAGCACCCTGAGTACTCAGCACCCAGCTCCCTGAGCACTGAGCACCCAGCACCCTGAGTACTGAGCACCCTGCACCCCAAGCACTGAGCACCCTGAGTACTGAGCACCCAGCACCCCAAGCACTGAGCACCCTGAGTACTGAGCACCCAGCACCCTGATTAATGAGCACCCAGCACCCCGAGCACTGAGCACCCAGCACCCTGAGTACTGAGCACCGAGCACCCTGAGTACTGAGCACCCAGCACCCTGAGTACTGAGCACCCAGCGTACTGAGCACCGAGCACCCAGCACCCTGAGTACTGAGCACCCAGCACCCTGAGCACTGAGCACCCAGCACCCTGAGTACTGAGCACCGAGCACCCCGAGTACTGAGCACCCAGCAAACCGAGCACTGAGCACCCAGCACCCCGAGCACTGAGCACCCAGCCCACCGAGCACTCAGCACCCAGCACCCCGAGCACTGAGCACCCAGCACACCGAGCACTGAACACCCAGCACCCCGAGCACCGAGCACCATGAGTACTAAACACCGAGCACCCTGAGCACTGAGCACCCAGCACCCTGAGCACTGTGCACCCAGCACCCTGAGTACTGAGCACCCAGCACCCCGAACACCGAGCACCATGAGTACTAAGCACCGAGCACCCTGAGCACTGAGCACCCAGCACCCTGAGGACTGAGTACCCAGCACCCCGAGCACTGAGCACCCAGCACCCTGAGCACTGAGCACCCTGAGTACTGAGCACTGAGCACCCTGAGTACGGAGCACTGAGCACCCTGAGTACTGAGCACCCAGCACCCTGAATACTGAGCACCCAGCAACCTGAGCACTGAGCACCGAGCACCCTGAGCACTGAGCACCCAGCACCCTGAGCACTGAGCACCCAGCACCCTGAGCACTGAGCACCCAGCACCCTGAGTACTGTGCACCCTGAGTACTGAGCACCCTGAGGACTGAGCACCGATCACCCTGAGCACTGAGCACCCAGCACCCTGAGTACTGAGCACCCAGCACCCTGAGCACTGAGCACCCAGCACCCTGAGTACTGAGCAGCGATCACCCTGAGTACTGAGCACCCAGCACCCTGAGTACGGAGCACCCAGCACCCTGAGAACTGAGCAACGAGCACCCCGAGTACTGAGCACCCAGCACCCTGAGGACTCAGCACCCAGCACCCCGAGCACTGAGCAACCAGCACCCTGAGTACTGAGCTCCCAGCACCCCGAGCCCTGAGCACCCAGCACCCTGAGTAATGAGCACCCTGAGTACTGAGGACCGATCACCCTGAGCACTGAGCACCCAGCACCCTGAGTACTGAGCACCCAATGTACTGAGCACCGAGCACACCGAGCACTGAGCACCCAGGACCCTGAGTTCTGAGCACCGAGCACCCTGAGCACTGAGCACCCAGCACCCTGAGTACTGAGCACCGAGCACCCCGAGCACTGAGCACCCAGCGCCCCGAGCACTGAGCACCCAGCACCCCGAGCACTGAGCACCCAGCACCCGTAGCACTGACCACCAAGCACCCCGAGCAATGAGCACCCAGCTCCCTGAGTACTGAGCACCCAGCACCCCGAGTACTGAGCACCCAGGAACCTGAGCACCGAGCACCCAGCACCCCGAGCACTGAGCACCCAGCACCCCGAGCACTGAGCACCCAGCACCGTGAGTACTCAGCAACCAGCACCATTAGCACTGAGCACCCAGCACCCTGAGTACTGAGCACCCAGCACCCCGAGGAACCTGAGCACCGAGCACCCAGCACCCCGAGCACTGAGCACCCAGCACCCTGAGCACTGAGCACCCAGCACCCCGAGTACTGAGCACCCAGCACCCCGAGCACTGAGCACCGAGCACCCCGAGCACTGAGCACCCAGCACCCCGAGCACTGAGCACCCAGCACCCTGAGCACTGAGCACAAAGCACCCCGAGCACTGAGCACCCAGCACCCCGAGCACTGAGCACCCAGCACCCCGAGCACTGAGCACCCAGCACCCTGAGTACTCAGCACACAGCACCCTGAGCACTGAGCACCCAGCACCCTGAGTACTGAGCACCCTGAGTACTGAGCACACAGCACCCCAAGCACTGAGCACCCTGAGTACTGAGCACCCAGCACCCTGATTAATGAGCACCCAGCACCCCGAGCACTGAGCACCCAGCACCCTGAGTACTGAGCTCCGAGGACCCTGAGTACTGAGCACCCAGCACCCTGAGTACTGAGCACCCAGCGTACTGCACACTGAGCACCCAGCACCCTGAGTACTGAGCACCCAGCACCCTGAGCACTGAGCACCCAGCACCCTGAGTACTGAGCACCGAGCACACCGAGTACTGAGCACCCAGCAAACCGAGCACTGAGCACCCAGCACCCCGAGCACTGAGCACCCATCCCACCGAGCACTCAGCACCCAGCACCCCGAGCACTGAGCACCCAGCACACCGAGCACTGAGCACCCAGCACCCCGAGCACCGAGCACCATGAGTACTAAGCACCGAGCACCCTGAGCACTGAGCACCCAGCACCCTGAGCACTGTGCACCCAGCACCGTGAGTACTGAGCACCCAGCACCCCGAACACCGAGCACCATGAGTACTGAGCACCCAGCACCCCAAGCACTGAGCACCCTGAGTACTGAGCACCCAGCACCCTGATTAATGAGCACCCAGCACCCCGAGCACTGAGCACCCAGCACCCTGAGTACTGAGCACCCAGCACCCCGAACACCGAGCACCTTGCATACTAAGCACCGAGCACCCTGAGCACTGAGCACCCAGCAAGCTGAGGACTGAGTACCCAGCACCCCGAGCACTGAGCACCCAACACCCTGAGCACTGAGCACCCAGAGTACTGAGCACTGAGCAACCTGAGTACTGAGCACTGAGCACCCTGAGTACTGAGCACCCAGCACCCTGAATACTGAGCACCCAGCAACCTGAGCACTGAGCACCGAGCACCCTGAGCACTGAGCACCCAGCACCCTGAGCACTGAGCACCCAGCACCCTGAGCACTGAGCACCCAGCACCCTGAGTACTGAGCACCCTGAGTACTGAGCACCCTGAGGACTGAGCAACGATCACCCTGAGCACTGAGCACCCAGCACCCTGAGTACTGAGCACCCAGCACCCTGATTAATGAGCACCCAGCACCCCGAGCACTGAGCAGCCAGCACCCTGAGTACTGAGCACCGAGCACCCTGAGTACTGAGCACCCAGCACCCTGAGTACTGAGCCCCCACGTACTGAGCACCGAGCACCCAGCACCCTGAGTACTGAGCACCCAGCACCCTGAGCACTGAGCACCCAGCACCCTGAGTACTGAGCACCGAGCACCCCGAGTACTGAGCACCCAGCAAACCGAGCACTGAGCACCCAGCACCCCGAGCACTGAGCACCCAGCCCACCGAGCACTCAGCACCCAGCACCCCGAGCACTGAGCACCCAGCACACCGAGCACTGAGCACCCAGCACCCCGAGCACCGAGCACCATGAGTACTAAGCACCGAGCAACCTGAGCACTGAGCACCCAGCACCCTGAGCACTGTGCACCCAGCACCCTGAGTACTGAGCACCCAGCACCCCGAACACCGAGCACCATGAGTACTAAGCACCGAGCACCCTGAGAAACTGAGCACACAGCACCCTGAGGACTGAGTACAGAGCACCCCGAGCACTGAGCACCCAGCACCCTGAGCACTGAGCACCCTGAGTACTGAGCACTGAGCACCCTGAGTACTGAGCACTGAGCACCCTGAGTACTGAGCACCCAGCACCCTGAATACTGAGCACCCAGCAACCTGAGCACTGAGCACCGAGCACCCTGAGCACTGAGCACCCAGCACCCTGAGCACTGAGCACCCAGCACCCTGAGCACTGAGCACCCAGCACCCTGAGTACTGTGCACCCTGAGTACTGAGCACCCTGAGGACTGAGCACCGATCACCCTGAGCACTGAGCACCCAGCACCCTGAGTACTGAGCACCCAGCACCCTGAGCACTGAGCACCCAGCACCCTGAGTACTGAGCAGCGAGCACCCTGAGTACTGAGCACCCAGCACCCTGAGTACTGAGCACCCAGCACCCTGAGAACTGAGCAACGAGCACCCCGAGTACTGAGCACCCAGCACCCTGAGGACTCAGCACCCAGCACCCCGAGCACTGAGCAACCAGCACCCTGAGTACTGAGCTCCCAGCACCCCGAGCCCTGAGCACCCAGCACCCTGAGTACTGAGCACCCTGAGTACTGAGGACCGATCACCCTGAGCACTGAGCACCCAGCACCCTGAGTACTGAGCACCCAATGTACTGAGCACCGAGCACACCGAGCACTGAGCACCCAGGACCCTGAGTTCTGAGCACCGAGCACCCTGAGCACTGAGCACCCAGCACCCTGAGTACTGAGCACCGAGCACCCCGAGCACTGAGCACCCAGCGCCCCGAGCACTGAGCACCCAGCACCCCGAGCACTGAGCACCCAGCACCCGTAGCACTGAGCACCCAGCACCCCGAGCAATGAGCACCCAGCACCCTGAGTACTGAGCACCCAGCACCCCGAGTACTGAGCATCCAGGAACCTGAGCACCGAGCACCCAGCACCCCGAGCACTGAGCACCCAGCACCCTGAGCACTGAGCACCCAGCACCCCGAGTACTGAGCACCCAGCACCCCGAGCACTGAGCACCCAGCACTCTGAGCACTGAGCACCCAGCACCCCGAGCACTGAGCACCCAGCACCCCGAGCACTGAGCACCCAGCACCCCGAGCACTGAGCACCCAGCACCGTGAGTACTCAGCACCCAGCACCCTTAGCACTGAGCACCCAGCACCCTGAGTACTGAGCACCCTGCACCCCAAGCACTGAGCACCCTGACTACTGAGCACCCAGCACCCCAAGCAATGAGCACACTGAGTACTGAGCACCCAGCACCCTGATTAATGAGCACCCAGCACCCCGAGCACTGAGCACCCAGCACCCTGAGTACTGAGCACCGAGCACCCTGAGTACTGAGCACCCAGCACCCTGTTTACTGAGCACCCAGCGTACTGAGCACCGAGCACCCAGCACCCTGAGTACTGAGCACCCAGCACCCTGAGCACTGAGCACCCAGCACCCTGAGTACTGAGCACGGAGCACACCGAGTACTGAGCACCCAGCAAACCGTGCACTGAGCACCCAGCACCCCGAGCACTGAGCACCCAGCCCACCGAGCACTCAGCACCCAGCACCCTGAGCACTGAGCACCCAGCACACCGAGCCCTGAGCACCCAGCACCCCGAGCACCGAGCACCATGAGTACTAAGCACCGAGCACCCTGAGCACTGAGCACCCAGCACCCTGAGCACTGTGCACCCTGCACCCCGAACACCGAGCACCATGAGTACTAAGCACCGAGCACCCTGAGAACTGAGCACCCAGCACCCTGAGGACTGAGTACCCAGCACCCCGAGCACTGAGCACCCAGCACCCTGAGCACTGAGCACCCTGAGTACTGAGCACTGAGCACCCTGAGTACTGAGCACTGAGCACCCTGAGTACTGAGCACCCAGCACCCTGAATACTGAGCACCCAGCAACCTGAGAACTGAGCACCGAGCACCCTGAGCACTGAGCACCCAGCACCCTGAGCACTGAGCACCCAGCACCCTGAGCACTGAGCACCCAGCACCCTGAGTACTGAGCACCCTGAGGACTGAGCACCCTGAGGACTGAGCACCGATCACCCTGAGCATTGAGCACCCAGCACCCTGAGTACTGAGCACCGAGCACCCTGAGCACTGAGCACCCAGCACCCTGAGTACTGAGCAGCGAGCACCCTGAGTACTGAGCACCCAGCACCCTGAGTACTGAGCACCGAGCACCCCGAGTACTGAGCACAAAGCACCCTGAGGACTCAGCACCCAGCACCCCGAGCACTGAGCAACCAGCACCCTGAGTACTGAGCTCCCAGCACCCCGAGCCCTGAGCACCCAGCACCCTGAGTACTGAGCACCCTGATTACTGAGCACCGATCACCCTGAGCACTGAGCACCCAGCGCCCTGAGTACTGAGCACCCAATGTACTGAGCACCGATCACCCTGAGCACTGAGCACCCAGCGCCCCGAGCACTGAGCACCCAGCACCCCGAGCACTGAGCACCCAGCACCCGTAGCACTGAGCACCCAGCACCCTGAGTACTGAGCACCCAGCACCCCGAGCACTGAGCACCGAGCACCCCGAGCACTGAGCACCCAGCACCCCGAGCACTGAGCACCCAGCACCCTGAGCACTGAGCACCCAGCACCCCGAGCACTGAGCACCCAGCACCCCGAGCACTGAGCACCCAGCACCCCGAACACCGAGCACCATGAGTACTGAGCACCCAGCACCCCAAGCACTGAGCACCCTGAGTACTGAGCACCCAGCACCCTGATTAATGAGCACCCAGCACCCCGAGCACTGAGCACCCAGCACCCTGAGTACTGAGCACCCAGCACCCCGAACACCGAGCACCTTGCATACTAAGCACCGAGCACCCTGAGCACTGAGCACCCAGCAACCTGAGGACTGAGTACCCAGCACCCCGAGCACTGAGCACCCAACACCCTGAGCACTGAGCACCCAGAGTACTGAGCACTGAGCAACCTGAGTACTGAGCACTGAGCACCCTGAGTACTGAGCACCCAGCACCCTGAATACTGAGCACCCAGCAACCTGAGCACTGAGCACCGAGCACCCTGAGCACTGAGCACCCAGCACCCTGAGCACTGAGCACCCAGCACCCTGAGCACTGAGCACCCAGCACCCTGAGTACTGAGCACCCTGAGTACTGAGCACCCTGAGGACTGAGCACCGATCACCCTGAGCACTGAGCACCCAGCACCCTGAGTACTGAGCACCCAGCACCCTGATTAATGAGCACCCAGCACCCCGAGCACTGAGCAGCCAGCACCCTGAGTACTGAGCACCGAGCACCCTGAGTACTGAGCACCCAGCACCCTGAGTACTGAGCCCCCACGTACTGAGCACCGAGCACCCAGCACCCTGAGTACTGAGCACCCAGCACCCGGAGCACTGAGCACCCAGCACCCTGAGTACTGAGCACCGACCACCCCGAGTACTGAGCACCCAGCAAACCGAGCACTGAGCACCCAGCACCGCGAGCACTGAGCACCCAGCCCACCGAGCACTCAGCACCCAGCACCCCGAGCACTGAGCACCCAGCACACTGAGCACTGAGCACCCAGCACCCCGAGCACCGAGCACCATGAGTACTAAGCACCGAGCACCCTGAGCACTGAGCACCCAGCACCCTGAGCACTGTGCACCCAGCACCCTGAGTACTGAGCACCCAGCACCCCGAACACCGAGCACCATGAGTACTAAGCACCGAGCACCCTGAGCACTGAGCACCCAGCACCCTGAGGACTGAGTACCCAGCACCCCGAGCACTGAGCACCCAGCACCCTGAGCACTGAGCACCCTGAGTACTGAGCACTGAGCACCCTGAGTACTGAGCACTGAGCACCCTGAGTACTGAGCACCCAGCACCCTGAATACTGAGCACCCAGCAACCTGAGCACTGAGCACCGAGCACCCTGAGCACTGAGCACCCAGCACCCTGAGCACTGAGCACCCAGCACCCTGAGTACTGTGCACCCTGAGTACTGAGCACCCTGAGGACTGAGCACCGATCACCCTGAGCACTGAGCACCCAGCACCCTGAGTACTGAGCACCCAGCACCCTGAGCACTGAGCACCCAGCACCCTGAGTACTGAGCAGCGAGCACCCTGAGTACTGAGCACCCAGCACCCTGAGTACTTAGCACCCAGCACCCTGAGAACTGAGCAACGAGCACCCCGAGTACTGAGCACCCAGCACCCTGAGGACTCAGCACCCAGCACCCCGAGCACTGAGCAACCAGCACCCTGAGTACTGAGCTCCCAGCACCCCGAGCCCTGAGCACCCAGCACCCTGAGTACTGAGCACCCTGAGTACTGAGGACCGATCACCCTGAGCACTGAGCACCCAGCACCCTGAGTACTGAGCACCCAATGTACTGAGCACCGAGCACACCGAGCACTGAGCACCCAGGACCCTGAGTTCTGAGCACCGAGCACCCTGAGCACTGAGCACCCAGCACCCTGAGTACTGAGCACCGAGCACCCCGAGCACTGAGCACCCAGCGCCCCGAGCACTGAGCACCCAGCACCCCGAGCACTGAGCACCCAGCACCCGTAGCACTGAGCACCCAGCACCCCGAGCAATGAGCACCCAGCACTCTGAGTACTGAGCACCCAGCACCCCGAGTACTGAGCATCCAGGAACCTGAGCACCGAGCACCCAGCACCCCGAGCACTGAGCACCCAGCACCCTGAGCACTGAGCACCCAGCACCCCGAGTACTGAGCACCCAGCACCCCGAGCACTGAGCACCCAGCACTCTGAGCACTGAGCACCCAGCACCCCGAGCACTGAGCACCCAGCACCCCGAGCACTGAGCACCCAGCACCCCGAGCACTGAGCACCCAGCACCGTGAGTACTCAGCACCCAGCACCCTTAGCACTGAGCACCCAGCACCCTGAGTACTGAGCACCCTGCACCCCAAGCACTGAGCACCCTGACTACTGAGCACCCAGCACCCCAAGCAATGAGCACACTGAGTACTGAGCACCCAGCACCCTGATTAATGAGCACCCAGCACCCCGAGCACTGAGCACACAGCACCCTGAGTACTGAGCACCGAGCACCCTGAGTACTGAGCACCCAGCACCCTGTTTACTGAGCACCCAGCGTACTGAGCACCGAGCACCCAGCACCCTGAGTACTGAGCACCCAGCACCCTGAGCACTGAGCACCCAGCACCCTGAGTACTGAGCACCGAGCACACCGAGTACTGAGCACCCAGCAAACCGTGCACTGAGCACCCAGCACCCCGAGCACTGAGCACCCAGCCCACCGAGCACTCAGCACCCAGCACCCTGAGCACTGAGCACCCAGCACACCGAGCACTGAGCACCCAGCACCCCGAGCACCGAGCACCATGAGTACTAAGCACCGAGCACCCTGAGCACTGAGCACCCAGCACCCTGAGCACTGTGCACACAGCACCCTGAGTACTGAGCACCCAGCACCCCGAACACCGAGCACCATGAGTACTAAGCACCGAGCACCCTGAGAACTGAGCACCCAGCACCCTGAGGACTGAGTACCCAGCACCCCGAGCACTGAGCACCCAGCACCCTGAGCACTGAGCACCCTGAGTACTGAGCACTGAGCACCCTGAGTACTGAGCACTGAGCACCCTGAGTACTGAGCACCCAGCACCCTGAATACTGAGCACCCAGCAACCTGAGCACTGAGCACCGAGCACCCTGAGCACTGAGCACCCAGCACCCTGAGCACTGAGCACCCAGCACCCTGAGCACTGAGCACCCAGCACCCTGAGTACTGAGCACCCTGAGGACTGAGCACCCTGAGGACTGAGCACCGATCACCCTGAGCATTGAGCACCCAGCACCCTGAGTACTGAGCACCCAGCACCCTGAGCACTGAGCACCCAGCACCCTGAGTACTGAGCAGCGAGCACCCTGAGTACTGAGCACCCAGCACCCTGAGTACTGAGCACCGAGCACCCCGAGTACTGAGCACCCAGCACCCTGATGACTCAGCACCCAGCACCCCGAGCACTGAGCAACCAGCACCCTGAGTACTGAGCTCCCAGCACCCCGAGCCCTGAGCACCCAGCACCCTGAGTACTGAGCACCCTGATTACTGAGCACCGATCACCCTGAGCACTGAGCACCCAGCGCCCTGAGTACTGAGCACCCAATGTACTGAGCACCGATCACCCTGAGCACTGAGCACCCAGCGCCCCGAGCACTGAGCACCCAGCACCCCGAGCACTGAGCACCCAGCACCCGTAGCACTGAGCACCCAGCACCCCGAGTACTGAGCACCAAGCACCCCGAGCACTGAGCACCGAGCACCCCGAGCACTGAGCACCCAGCACCCCGAGCACTGAGCACCCAGCACCCTGAGCACTGAGCACCCAGCACCCTGAGCACTGAGCACCCAGCACCCCGAGCACTGAGCACCCAGCACCCCGAGCACTGAGCATCCAGCACCCTGAGTACTGAGCACCCAGCACCCTGAGCACTGAGCACCCAGCACCCTGAGTACTGAGCACCCTGCACCCCAAGCACTGAGCACCCTGAGTACTGAGCACCCAGCACCCCAAGCACTGAGCACACTGAGTACTGAGCACCCAGCACCCTGATTAATGAGCACCCAGCACCCCGAGCACTGAGCACAGAGCACCCTGAGTACTGAGCTCCGAGGACCCTGAGTACTGAGCACCCAGCACCCTGAGTACTGATCACCCAGCGTACTGAGCACTGAGCACCCAGCACCCTGAGTACTGAGCACCCAGCACCCTGAGCAGTGAGCACCCAGCACCCTGAGTAATGAGCACCGAGCACACCGAGTACTGAGCACCCAGCAACCCGAGCACTGAGCACCCAGCACCCCGAGCACTGAGCACCCATCCCACCGAGCACTCAGCACCCAGCACCCCGAGCACTGAGCACCCAGCACACCGAGCACTGAGCACCCAGCACCCCGAGCACCGAGCACCATGAGTACTAAGCACCGAGCACCCTGAGCACTGAGCACCCAGCACCCTGAGCACTGTGCACCCAGCACCCTGAGTACTGAGCACCCAGCACCCCGAACACCGAGCACCATGAGTACTAAGCACCGAGCACCCTGAGCACTGAGCACCCAGCACCCTGAGGACTGAGTACCCAGCACAACGAGCAATGAGCACGCAGCACCCTGAGCACTGAGCATCCTGAGTACTGAGCACTGAGCACCCTGAGTACTGAGCACTGAGCACCCTGAGTACTGAGCACCCAGCACCCTGAATACTGAGCACCCAGCAACCTGAGCACTGAGCACCGAGCAGCCTGAGCACTGAGCACCCAGCACCCTGAGCACTGAGCACCCAGCACCCTGAGCACTGAGCACCCATCACCCTGAGTACTGAGCACCCTGAGTACTGAGCACAGAGCACCCTGAGCACTGAGCACCCAGCACCCCGAGCACTGAGCACCCAGCACCCTGAGCACTGAGCACCCTGAGTACTGAGCACCCAGCACCCTGAGTACTGAGCACCAAGCACCCTGAGAAATGAGCACCCTGAGTACTGAGCACCCAGCACCCTGAACACTGAGCACCGAACACCCCGAGCACTGAGCACCCAGCACCCGGAGTACTGAGCACCCAGCACCCTGAGTACTAAGCACCGAGCACCCTGAATACGGAGCACCCAGTACCGTGAGCACTGAACACACAGCACCCTGAGTACTTAGCACCCCGAGCACTGAGCACCCAGCACCCTGAGCACTGAGGACCCAGCACCCTGAGTACTGAGCACCCAGCAGCCTGAGCACTGAGCACCCAGCACCCTGAGTACTGAGCACCCAGCACCCTGAGCACTGAGCAACCAGCACACTGAGTACTGAGCATCCAGCACCCCGAGCACTGAGCAACCAGCACCCTGAGTACTGAGCACTGAGCACCCAGCACCCCGAGCACTGAGCACCCAGCACCCCGAGGACTGAGCACCAAGCACCCTGAGTACTGAGCACCCAGCACCCTGAGTACTCAGCACCCCGCACCCTGAGCACTGAGCAACCAGCACCCTGAGTACTGAGCACAGTTCACCCCAAGCACTGAGCACCCTGAGTACTGAGCACCCAGCACCCCAAGAACAGAGCACCCTGAGTACTGAGCACCCAGCACCCTGATTAATGAGCACCCAGCACCCCGAGCACTGAACACCCAGCACCCTGAGTACTGAGCACCGAGCACCCCGAGCAGTGAGCACCCAGCACCCTGAGTACTGAGCACCCAGCGTACTGAGCACCGAGCACCCAGCACCCTGAGTACTGAGCACCCAGCACCCTGAGCACTGAGCACCCAGCACCCTGAGTACTGAGCACTGAGCACCCTGAGTACTGAGCACCCAGAACCCTGAGTACTGAACACCCAGCAACCTGAGCACTGAGCACCGAGCACCCAGAGCACTGAGCACCCAGCACCCTGAGCACTGAGCACCCAGCACCCTGAGCACTGAGCACCCAGCACCCTGAGTACTGACCACCCTGAGTACTGAGCACACAGCACCCTGAGCACTGAGCACCCAGCACCCAGAGCACTGAGCACCCAGCACCCTGAGCACTGAGCACCCTGAGTACTGAGCACTGAGCACCCTGAGTACTGAGCACCCAGCACCCTGAGTACTGAGCACCCAGCACCCTGAGCAATGAGCACCTTGAGTACTGAGCACCCAGCACCCTGAGCACTGAGCACCGAGCACCCCGGGCACTGAGCACCCAGTACCCGGAGTACTGAGCACCCAGCACCCTGAGTACTGAGCACCTAGCACCCTGAGTACTGAGCAGCCAGCACCCTGAGCACTGAGCACCCAGCACCCTGAGTACTGAGCAGCGAGCACCCTGAGTACTGAGCACCCAGCACCCTGAGTACTGAGCACCCAGCACCCCGAGTACTGAGGACCCAGCACCCTGAGGACTCAGCACCCAGCACCCCAAGCACTGAGCAACCAGCACCCTGAGTACTGAGCTCCCAGCACCCCGAGCCCTGAGCACCCAGCACCCTGAGTACTGAGCACCCAATGTACTGAGCACCGATCACCCTGAGCACTGAGCACCCAGCGCCCCGAGCACTGAGCACCCAGCACCCCGAGCACTGAGCACCCAGCACCCGTAGCACTGAGCACCCAGCACCCCGAGCAATGAGAACCCAGCACCCTGAGTACTGAGCACCCAGCACCCCGAGTACTGAGCACCCAGGAACCTGAGCACCGAGCACCCAGCACCCCGAGCACTGAGCACCCAGCACCCTGAGCACTGAGCACCCAGCACCCCGAGTACTGAGCACCCAGCACCCCGAGCACTGAGCACCGAGCACCCCGAGAACTGAGCACCCAGCACCCCGAGCACTGAGCACCCAGCACCCTGAGCACTGAGCACCCAGCACCCCGAGCACTGAGCACCCAGCACCCCGAGCACTGAGCACCCAGCACCCCAAGCACTGAGCACCCAGCACCCTGAGTACTCAGCACCCAGCACCCTGAGCACTGAGCACCCATCACCCTGAGTACTGAGCACCCTGCACCCCAAGCACTGAGCACCCTGAGTACTGAGCACCCAGCACCCCAAGCACTGAGCACCCTGAGTACTGAGCACCCAGCACCCTGATTAATGAGCACCCAGCACCCCGAGCACTGAGCACCCAGCACCCTGAGTACTGAGCTCTGATCACCCTGAGTACTGAGCACCCAGCACCCTGAGTACTGAGCACCCAGCAGCCTTAGCACTGAGCACCCAGCACCCTGAGTACTGAGCACCCAGCACCCTGAGCACTGAGCACCCAGCACCCTGAGCACTGAGCACCCAGCACCCTGAGTATTGAGCTCCGAGGACCCTGAGTACTGAGCACCCAGCACCCTGAGTACTGAGCACCCAGCGTACTGAGCACTGAGCACCCAGCACCCTGAGTACTGAGCACCCAGCACCCTGAGCACTGAGCACCCAGCACCCTGTGTACTGAGCACCGAGCACACCGAGTACTGAGCACCCAGCAAACCGAGCACTGAGCACCCAGCACCCCGAGCACTGAGCACCCATCCCACCGAGCACTCAGCACCCAGCACCCCGAGCACTGAGCACCCAGCACACCGAGCACTGAGCACCCAGCACCCCGAGCACCGAGCACCATGAGTACTAAGCACCGAGCACCCTGAGCACTGAGCACCCAGCACCCTGAGCACTGTGCACCCAGCACCCTGAGTACTGAGCACCCAGCACCCCGAACACCGAGCACCATGAGTACTGAGCACCCAGCACCCCAAGCACTGAGCACCCTGAGTACTGAGCACCCAGCACCCTGATTAATGAGCACCCAGCACCCCGAGCACTGAGCACCCAGCACCCTGAGTACTGAGCACCCAGCACCCCGAACACCGAGCACCTTGCATACTAAGCACCGAGCACCCTGAGCACTGAGCACCCAGCAACCTGAGGACTGAGTACCCAGCACCCCGAGCACTGAGCACCCAACACCCTGAGCACTGAGCACCCAGAGTACTGAGCACTGAGCAACCTGAGTACTGAGCACTGAGCACCCTGAGTACTGAGCACCCAGCACCCTGAATACTGAGCACCCAGCAACCTGAGCACTGAGCACCGAGCACCCTGAGCACTGAGCACCCAGCACCCTGAGCACTGAGCACCCAGCACCCTGAGCACTGAGCACCCAGCACCCTGAGTACTGAGCACCCTGAGTACTGAGCACCCTGAGGACTGAGCACCGATCACCCTGAGCACTGAGCACCCAGCACCCTGAGTACTGAGCACCCAGCACCCTGATTAATGAGCACCCAGCACCCCGAGCACTGAGCAGCCAGCACCCTGAGTACTGAGCTCTGATCACCCTGAGTACTGAGCACCCAGCACCCTGAGTACTGAGCACCCAGCAGCCTTAGCACTGAGCACCCAGCACCCTGAGTACTGAGCACCCAGCACCCTGAGCACTGAGCACCCAGCACCCTGAGCACTGAGCACCCAGCACCCTGAGTACTGAGCTCCGAGGACCCTGAGTACTGAGCACCCAGCACCCTGAGTACTGAGCACCCAGCGTACTGAGCACTGAGCACCCAGCACCCTGAGTACTGAGCACCCAGCACCCTGAGCACTGAGCACCCAGCACCCTGAGTACTGAGCACCGAGCACACCGAGTACTGAGCACCCAGCAAACCGAGCACTGAGCACCCAGCACCCCGAGCACTGAGCACCCATCCCACCGAGCACTCAGCACCCAGCACCCCGAGCACTGAGCACCCAGCACACCGAGCACTGAGCACCCAGCACCCCGAGCACCGAGCACCATGAGTACTAAGCACCGAGCACCCTGAGCACTGAGCACCCAGCACCCTGAGCACTGTGCACCCAGCACCCTGAGTACTGAGCACCCAGCACCCCGAACACCGAGCACCATGAGTACTGAGCACCCAGCACCCCAAGCACTGAGCACCCTGAGTACTGAGCACCCAGCACCCTGATTAATGAGCACCCAGCACCCCGAGCACTGAGCACCCAGCACCCTGAGTACTGAGCACCCAGCACCCCGAACACCGAGCACCTTGCATACGAAGCACCGAGCACCCTGAGCACTGAGCACCCAGCAACCTGAGGACTGAGTACCCAGCACCCCGAGCACTGAGCACCCAACACCCTGAGCACTGAGCACCCAGAGTACTGAGCACTGAGCAACCTGAGTACTGAGCACTGAGCACCCTGAGTACTGAGCACCCAGCACCCTGAATACTGAGCACCCAGCAACCTGAGCACTGAGCACCGAGCACCCTGAGCACTGAGCACCCAGCACACTGAGCACTGAGCACCCAGCACCCTGAGCACTGAGCACCCAGCACCCTGAGTACTGAGCACCCTGAGTACTGAGCACCCTGAGGACTGAGCACCGATCACCCTGAGCACTGAGCACCCAGCACCCTGAGTACTGAGCACCCAGCACCCTGATTAATGAGCACCCAGCACCCCGAGCACTGAGCAGCCAGCACCCTGAGTACTGAGCACCGAGCACCCTGAGTACTGAGCACCCAGCACCCTGAGTACTGAGCCCCCACGTACTGAGCTCCGAGCACCCAGCACCCTGAGTACTGAGCACCCAGCACCCTGAGCACTGAGCACCCAGCACCCTGAGTACTGAGCACCGAGCACCCCGAGTACTGAGCACCCAGCAAACCGAGCACTGAGCACCCAGCACCCCGAGCACTGAGCACCCAGCCCACCGAGCACTCAGCACCCAGCACCCCGAGCACTGAGCACCCAGCACACCGAGCACTGAGCACCCAGCACCCCGAGCACCGAGCACCATGAGTACTAAGCACCGAGCACCCTGAGCACTGAGCACCCAGCACCCTGAGCACTGTGCACCCAGCACCCTGAGTACTGAGCACCCAGCACCCCGAACACCGAGCACCATGAGTACTAAGCACCGAGCACCCTGAACACTGAGCACCCAGCACCCTGAGGACTGAGTACCCAGCACCCCGAGCACTGAGCACCCAGCACCCTGAGCACTGAGCACCCTGAGTACTGAGCACTGAGCACCCTGAGTACTGAGCACTGAGCACCCTGAGTACTGAGCACCCAGCACCCTGAATACTGAGCACCCAGCAACCTGAGCACTGAGCACCGAGCACCCTGAGCACTGAGCACCCAGCACCCTGAGCACTGAGCACCCAGCACCCTGAGCACTGAGCACCCAGCACCCTGAGTACTGTGCACCCTGAGTACTGAGCACCCTGAGGACTGAGCACCGATCACCCTGAGCACTGAGCACCCAGCACCCTGAGTACTGAGCACCCAGCACCCTGAGCACTGAGCACCCAGCACCCTGAGTACTGAGCAGCGAGCACCCTGAGTACTGAGCACCCAGCACCCTGAGTACTGAGCACCCAGCACCCTGAGAACTGAGCAACGAGCACCCCGAGTACTGAGCACCCAGCACCCTGAGGACTCAGCACGCAGCACCCCGAGCACTGAGCAACCAGCACCCTGAGTACTGAGCTCCCAGCACCCCGAGCCCTGAGCACCCAGCACCCTGAGTACTGAGCACCCTGAGTACTGAGGACCGATCACCCTGAGCACTGAGCACCCAGCACCCTGAGTACTGAGCACCCAATGTACTGAGCACCGAGCACACCGAGCACTGAGCACCCAGGACCCTGAGTTCTGAGCACCGAGCACCCTGAGCACTGAGCACCCAGCACCCTGAGTACTGAGCACCGAGCACCCCGAGCACAGAGCACCCAGCGCCCCGAGCACTGAGCACCCAGCACCCCGAGCACTGAGCACCCAGCACCCGTAGCACTGAGCACCCAGCACCCCGAGCAATGAGCACCCAGCACCCTGAGTACTGAGCACCCAGCACCCCGAGTACTGAGCATCCAGGAACCTGAGCACCGAGCACCCAGCACCCCGAGCACTGAGCACCCAGCACCCTGAGCACTGAGCACCCAGCACCCCGAGTACTGAGCACCCAGCACCCCGAGCACTGAGCACCCAGCACTCTGAGCACTGAGCACCCAGCACCCCGAGCACTGAGCACCCAGCACCCCGAGCACTGAGCACCCAGCACCCCGAGCACTGAGCACCCAGCACCGTGAGTACTCATCACCCAGCACCCTTAGCACTGAGCACCCAGCACCCTGAGTACTGAGCACCCTGCACCCCAAGCACTGAGCACCCTGACTACTGAGCACCCAGCACCCCAAGCAATGAGCACACTGAGTACTGAGCACCCAGCACCCTGATTAATGAGCACCCAGCACCCCGAGCACTGAGCACCCAGCACCCTGAGTACTGAGCACCGAGCACCCTGAGTACTGAGCACCCAGCACCCTGTTTACTGAGCACCCAGCGTACTGAGCACCGAGCACCCAGCACCCTGAGTACTGAGCACCCAGCACCCTGAGCACTGAGCACCCAGCACCCTGAGTACTGAGCACCGAGCACACCGAGTACTGAGCACCCAGCAAACCGTGCACTGAGCACCCAGCACCCCGAGCACTGAGCACCCAGCCCACCGAGCACTCAGCACCCAGCACCCTGAGCACTGAGCACCCAGCACACCGAGCACTGAGCACCCAGCACCCCGAGCACCGAGCACCATGAGTACTAAGCACCGAGCACCCTGAGCACTGAGCACCCAGCACCCTGAGCACTGTGCACCCAGCACCCTGAGTACTGAGCACCCAGCACCCCGAACACCGAGCATCCATGAGTACTAAGCACCGAGCACCCTGAGAACTGAGCACCCAGCACCCTGAGGACTGAGTACCCAGCACCCCGAGCACTGAGCACCCAGCACCCTGAGCACTGAGCACCCTGAGTACTGAGCACTGAGCACCCTGAGTACTGAGCACTGAGCACCCTGAGTACTGAGCACCCAGCACCCTGAATACTGAGCACCCAGCAACCTGAGCACTGAGCACCGAGCACCCTGAGCACTGAGCACCCAGCACCCTGAGCACTGAGCACCCAGCACCCTGAGCACTGAGCACCCAGCACCCTGAGTACTGAGCACCCTGAGGACTGAGCACCCTGAGGACTGAGCACCGATCACCCTGAGCATTGAGCACCCAGCACCCTGAGTACTGAGCACCCAGCACCCTGAGCACTGAGCACCCAGCACCCTGAGTACTGAGCAGCGAGCACCCTGAGTACTGAGCACCCAGCACCCTGAGTACTGAGCACCGAGCACCCCGAGTACTGAGCACCCAGCACCCTGAGGACTCAGCACCCAGCACCCCGAGCACTGAGCAACCAGCACCCTGAGTACTGAGCTCCCAGCACCCCGAGCCCTGAGCACCCAGCACCCTGAGTACTGAGCACCCTGATTACTGAGCACCGATCACCCTGAGCACTGAGCACCCAGCGCCCTGAGTACTGAGCACCCAATGTACTGAGCACCGATCACCCTGAGCACTGAGCACCCAGCGCCCCGAGCACTGAGCACCCAGCACCCCGAGCACTGAGCACCCAGCACCCGTAGCACTGAGCACCCAGCACCCCGAGTACTGAGCACCCAGCACCCCGAGCACTGAGCACCGAGCACCCCGAGCACTGAGCACCCAGCACCCCGAGCACTGAGCACCCAGCACCCTGAGCACTGAGCACCCAGCACCCCGAGCACTGAGCACCCAGCACCCCGAGCACTGAGCACCCAGCACCCCGAGCACTGAGCATCCAGCACCCTGAGTACTGAGCACCCAGCACCCTGAGCACTGAGCACCCAGCACCCTGAGTACTGAGCACCCTGCACCCCAAGCACTGAGCACCCTGAGTACTGAGCACCCAGCACCCCAAGCACTGAGCACACTGAGTACTGAGCACCCAGCACCCTGATTAATGAGCACCCAGCACCCCGAGCACTGAGCACAGAGCACCCTGAGTACTGAGCTCCGAGGACCCTGAGTACTGAGCACCCAGCACCCTGAGTACTGAGCACCCAGCGTACTGAGCACTGAGCACCCAGCACCCTGAGTACTGAGCACCCAGCACCCTGAGCAGTGAGCACCCAGCACCCTGAGTAATGAACACCGAGCACACCGAGTACTGAGCACCCAGCAACCCGAGCACTGAGCACCCAGCACCCCGAGCACTGAGCACCCATCCCACCGAGCACTCAGCACCCAGCACCCCGAGCACTTAGCACCCAGCACACCGAGCACTGAGCACCCAGCACCCCGAGCACCGAGCACCATAAGTACTAAGCACCGAGCACCCTGAGCACTGAGCACCCAGCACCCTGAGCACTGTGCACCCAGCACCCTGAGTACTGAGCACCCAGCACCCCGAACACCGAGCACCATGAGTACTAAGCACCGAGCACCCTGAGCACTGAGCACCCAGCACCCTGAGGACTGAGTACCCAGCACAACGAGCAATGAGCACGCAGCACCCTGAGCACTGAGCACCCTGAGTACTGAGCACTGAGCACCCTGAGTACTGAGCACTGAGCACCCTGAGTACTGAGCACCCAGCACCCTGAATACTGAGCACCCAGCAACCTGAGCACTGAGCACCGAGCACCCTGAGCACTGAGCACCCAGCACCCTGAGCACTGAGCACCCAGCACCCTGAGCACTGAGCACCCAGCACCCTGAGTACTGAGCACCCTGAGTACTGAGCACACAGCAACCTGAGCACTGAGCACCCAGCACCCCGAGCACTGAGCACCCAGCACCCTGAGCACTGAGCACCCTGAGTACTGAGCACCCAGCACCCTGAGTACTGAGCACCAAGCACCCTGAGAAATGAGCACCCTGAGTACTGAGCACCCAGCACCCTGAGCACTGAGCACCGAACACCCCGAGCACTGAGCACCCAGCACCCGGAGTACTGAGCACCCAGCACCCTGAGTACTAAGCACCGAGCACCCTGAGTACTGAGCACCCAGTACCATGAGCACTGAACACACAGCACCCTGAGTACTTAGCACCCCGAGCACTGAGCACCCAGCACCCTGAGCACTGAGGACCCAGCACCCTGAGTACTGAGCACCCAGCAGCCTGAGCACTGAGCACCCAGCACCCTGAGTACTGAGCACCCAGCACCCTGAGCACTGAGCAACCAGCACCCTGAGTACTGAGCATCCAGCACACCGAGCACTGAGCACCCAGCACCCTGAGTACTGAGCACTGAGCACCCAGCACCCCGAGCACTGAGCACCCAGCACCCCGAGGACTGAGCACCAAGCACCCTGAGTACTGAGCACCCAGCACCCTGAGTACTCAGCACCCCGCACCCTGAGCACTGAGCAACCAGTACCCTGAGTACTGAGCACAGTTCACCCCAAGCACTGAGCACCCTGAGTACTGAGCACCCAGCACCCCAAGAACAGAGCACCCTGAGTACTGAGCACCCAGCACCCTGATTAATGAGCACCCAGCACCCCGAGCACTGAACACCCAGCACCCTGAGTACTGAGCACCCAGCGTACTGAGCACCGAGCACCCAGCACCCTGAGTACTGAGCACCCAGCACCCTGAGCACTGAGCACCCAGCACCCTGAGTACTGAGCACTGAGCACCCTGAGTACTGAGCACCCAGAACCCTGAGTACTGAGCACCAAGCAACCTGAGCACTGAGCACCGAGCACCCTGAGCACTGAGCACCCAGCACCCTGAGCACTGAGCACCCAGCACCCTGAGCACTGAGCACCCAGCACCCTGAGTACTGACCACCCTGAGTACTGAGCACACAGCACCCTGAGCACTGAGCACCCAGCACCCAGAGCACTGAGCACCCAGCACCCTGAGCACTGAGCACCCTGAGTACTGAGCACTGAGCACCGTGAGTACTGAGCACTGAGCACCCTGAGTACTGAGCACCCAGCACCCTGAGTACTGAGCACCCAGCACCCTGAGCAATGAGCACGCAGCACCCTGAGCACTGAGCACCCAGCACCCCGAGTACTGAGCACCCAGCACCCCGAGCACTGAGCACCGAGCACCCCGAGAACTGAGCACCCAGCACCCCGAGCACTGAGCACCCAGCACCCTGAGCACTGAGCACCCAGCACCCCGAGCACTGAGCACCCAGCACCCCGAGCACTGAGCACCCAGCACCCCAAGCACTGAGCACCCAGCACCCTGAGTACTCAGCACCCAGCACCCTGAGCACTGAGCACCCATCACCATGAGTACTGAGCACCCTGCACCCCAAGCACTGAGCACCCTGAGTACTGAGCACCCAGCACCCCAAGCACTGAGCACCCAGAGCACTGAGCACCCAGCACCCTGAGCACTGAGCACCCTGAGTACTGAGCACTGAGCACCGTGAGTACTGAGCACTGAGCACCCTGAGTACTGAGCACCCAGCACCCTGAGTACTGAGCACCCAGCACCCCGAGCACTGAGCACCCAGCACCCTGAGTACTGAGCTCTGAGCACCCTGAGTACTGAGCACCCAGCACCCTGAGTACTGAGCACCCAGCAGCCTTAGCACTGAGCACCCAGCACCCTGAGTACTGAGCACCCAGCACCCTGAGCACTGAGCACCCAGCACCCTGAGTACTGAGCATCCAGCACCCCGAGCACTGAGCACCCAGCACCCTGAGTACTGAGCACTGAGCACCCAGCACCCCGAGCACTGAGCACCCAGCACCCCGAGGACTGAGCACCCAGCACCCTGAGTACTGAGCACCCAGCACCCTGAGTACTCAGCACCCCGCACCCTGAGCACTGAGCAAGGAGCACCCTGAGTACTGAGCACAGTTCACCCCAAGCACTGAGCACCCTGAGTACTGAGCACCCAGCACCCCAAGAACTGAGCACCCTGAGTACTGAGCACCCAGCACCCTGATTAATGAGCACCCAGCACCCCGAGCACTGAACACCCAGCACCCTGAGTACTGAGCACCGAGCACCCTGAGTACTAAGCACCCAGCACCCTGAGTACTGAGCACCCAGCGTACTGAGCACCGAGCTCCAAGCACCCTGAGTACTGAGCACCCAGCACCCTGAGCACTGAGCACCGAGCACCCTGAGCACTGAGCACCCAGCACCCTGAGCACTGAGCACCCAGCACCCTGAGCACTGAGCACCCAGCACCCTGAGTACTGACCACCCTGAGTACTGAGCACACAGCACCCTGAGCACTGAGCACCCAGCACCCAGAGCACTGAGCACCCTGCACCCTGAGCACTGAGCACCCTGAGTACTGAGCACTGAGCACCCTGAGTACTGAGCACTGAGCACCCTGAGTACTGAGCACCCAGCACCCTGAGTACTGAGCACCTAGCACCCTGAGCAATGAGCACCTTGAGTACTGAGCACCCATCACACTGAGCACTGAGCACCGAGCACCCCGAGCACTGAGCACCCAGCACCCGGAGTACTGAGCACCCAGCACCCTGAGTACTGAGCACCTAGCACCCTGAGTACTGAGCAGCCAGCACCCTGAGCACTGAGCACCCAGCACCCTGAGTACTGAGCAGCGAGCACCCTGAGTACTGAGCACCCAGCACCCTGAGTACTGAGCACCCAGCACCCTGAGTACTGAGCACCGAGCACCCCGAGAACTGAGCACCCAGCACCCTGAGGACTCAGCACCCAGCACCCCGAGCAATGAGCACCCAGCACCCTGAGCACTGAGCACCCTGAGTACTGAGCACCCAGCACCCTGAGTACTAAGCACCGAGCACCCTGAGTACTGAGCACCCAGTACCGTGAGCACTGAACACACAGCACCCTGAGTACTTAGCACCCCGGGCACTGAGCACCCAGCACCCTGAGCACTGAGGACCCAGCACCCTGAGTACTGAGCACCCAGCAGCCTGAACACTGAGCACCCAGCACCCTGAGTACTGAGCACCCAGCACCCTGAGCACTGAGCACCCAGCACCCTGAGTACTGAGCATCCAGCACCCCGAGCACTGAGCACCCAGCACCCTGAGTACTGAGCACTGAGCACCCAGCACCCCGAGCACTGAGCACCCAGCACCCCGAGGACTGAGCACCCAGCACCCTGAGTACTGAGCACCCAGCACCTTGAGTACACAGCACCCCGCACCCTGAGTACTGAGCAACCAGCACCCTGAGTACTGAGCACAGTTCACCCCAAGCACTGAGCACCCTGAGTACTGAGCACCCAGCACCCCAAGAACTGAGCACCCTGAGTACTGAGCACCCAGCACCCTGATTAATGAGCACCCAGCACCCCGAGCACTGAACACCCAGCACCCTGAGTACTGAGCACCGAGCACCCTGAGTACTGAGCACCCAGCACCCTGAGTACTGAGCACCCAGCGTACTGAGCACCGAGCACCCAGCACCCTGAGTACTGAGCACCCAGCACCCTGAGCACTGAGCACCCAGCACCCTGAGTACTGAGCACTGAGCACCCTGAGTACTGAGCACCCAGGACCCTGAGTACTGAGCACCCAGCAACCTGAGCACTGAGCACCGAGCACCCTGAGCACTGAGCACCCAGCACCCTGAGCACTGAGCACCCAGCACCCTGAGCACTGAGCACCCAGCACCCTGAGTACTGACCACCCTGAGTACTGAGCACACAGCACCCTGAGCACTGAGCACCCAGCACCCAGAGCACTGAGCACCCAGCACCCTGAGCACTGAGCACCCTGAGTACTGAGCACTGAGCACCCTGAGTACTGAGCACTGAGCACCCTGAGTACTGAGCACCCAGCACCCTGAGTACTGAGCACCCAGCACCCTGAGCAATGAGCACCTTGAGTACTGAGCACCCAGCACCCTGAGCACTGAGCACCGAGCACCCCGAGCACTGAGCACCCAGCACCCGGAGTACTGAGCACCCAGCACTCTGAGTACTGAGCACCTAGCACCCTGAGTACTGAGCAGCCAGCACCCTGAGCACTGAGCACCCAGCACCCTGAGTACTGAGCAGCGAGCACCCTGAGTACTGAGCACCCAGCACCCTGAGTACTCAGCACCCAGCACCCTGAGTACTGAGCACCAAGCACCCCGAGTACTGAGCACCCAGCACCCTGAGGACTCAGCACCCAGCACCCGGAGCACTGAGCAACCAGCACCCTGAGTACTGAGCTCCCAGCACCCCTAGCCCTGAGCACCCAGCACCCTGAGTACTGAGCACCCTGAGTACTGAGCACCGATCACCCTGAGCACTGAGCACCCAGCACCCTGAGTACTGAGCACCCAATGTACTGAGCACCGATCACCCTGAGCACTGAGCACCCAGCGCCCCGAGCACTGAGCACCCAGCACCCCGAGCACTGAGCACCCAGCACCCCGAGCAATGAGCACCCAGCACCCTGAGTACTGAGCACCCAGCACCCCGAGTACTGAGCACCCAGGAACCTGAGCACCGAGCACCCAGCACCCCGAGTACTGAGCACCCAGCACCCCGAGCACTGAGCACCGAGCACCCCGAGCACTGAGCACCCAGCACCCCGAGCACTGAGCACCCAGCAACCTGAGCACTGTGCACCCAGCACCCCGAGCACTGAGCACCCAGCACCCCGAGCACTGAGCACCCAGCACCCTGAGTACTCAGCACCCAGCACCCTGAGCACTGAGCACCCAGCACCCTGAGTACTGAGCACCCTGCACCCCAAGCACTGAGCACCCTGAGTACTGAGCACCCAGCACCCCAAGCACTGAGCACCCTGAGTACTGAGCACCCAGCACCCTGATTAATGAGCACCCATCACCCCGAGCACTGAGCACCCAGCACCCTGAGTACTGAGCACCCAGCGTACTGAGCACCGAGCACCCAGCACCCTGAGTCCTGAGCACCAAGCACCCTGAGCACTGAGCACCCAGCACCCTGAGTACTGAGCACCGAGCACCCCGAGTACTGAGCACCCAGCAAACCGAGCACTGAGCACCCAGCACCCCGAGCACTGAGCACCCAGCACCCCGAGCACCGAGCACCATGAGTACTAAGCACCGAGCACCCTGAGCACTGAGCACCCAGCACCCTGAGCAATGTGCACCCAGCACCCTGAGTACTGAGCACCCAGCACCCCGAACACCGAGGGCCATGAGTACTAAGCACCGAGCACAGTGAGCACTGAGCACCCAGCACCCTGAGGACTGAGTACCCAGCACAACGAGCAATGAGCACGCAGCACCCTGAGCACTGAGCACCCTGAGTACTGAGCACTGAGCACCCAGCACCCTGAGTACTGACCACCCTGAGTACTGAGCACACAGCACCCTGAGCACTGAGCACCCAGCACCCAGAGCACTGAGCACCCAGCACCCTGAGCACTGAGCACCCTGAGTACTGAGCACTGAGCACCCTGAGTACTGAGCACTGAGCACCCTGAGTACTGAGCACCCAGCACCCTGAGTACTGAGCACCCAGCACCCTGAGCAATGAGCACCTTGAGTACTGAGCACCCAGCACCCTGAGCACTGAGCACCGAGCACCCCGAGCACTGAGCACCCAGCACCCGGAGTACTGAGCACCCAGCACCCTGAGTACTGAGCACCTAGCACCCTGAGTACTGAGCAGCCAGCACCCTGAGCACTGAGCACCCAGCACCCTGAGTACTGAGCAGCGAGCACCCTGAGTACTGAGCACCCAGCACCCTGAGTACTCAGCACCCTGCACCCTGAGTACTGAGCACCGAGCACCCCGAGTACTGAGCACCCAGCACCCTGAGGACTCAGCACCCAGCACCCCGAGCACTGAGCAACCATCACCCTGAGTACTGAGCTCCCAGCACCCCTAGCCCTGAGCACCCAGCACCCTGAGTACTGAGCACCCTGAGTACTGAGCACCGATCACCCTGAGCACTGAGCACCCAGCACCCTGAGTACTGAGCACCCAATGTACTGAGCACCGATCACCCTGAGCACTGAGCACCCAGCGCCCCGAGCACTGAGCACCCAGCACCCCGAGCACTGAGCACCCAGCACCCCGAGCAATGAGCACCCAGCACCCTGAGTACTGAGCACCCAGCACCCCGAGTACTGAGCACCCAGGAACCTGAGCACCGAGCACCCAGCACCCCGAGTACTGAGCACCCAGCACCCCGAGCACTGAGCACCGAGCACCCCGAGCACTGAGCACCCAGCACCCCGAGCACTGAGCACCCAGCACCCTGAGCACTGAGCACCCAGCACCCCGAGCACTGAGCACCCAGCACCCCGAACACTGAGCACATAGCACCCTGAGTACTCAGCACCCAGCACCCTGAGCACTGAGCACCCAGCACCCTGAGTACTGAGCACCCTGCACCCCAAGCACTGAGCACCCTGAGTACTGAGCACCCAGCACCCCAAGCACTGAGCACCCTGAGTACTGAGCACCCAGCACCCTGATTAATGAGCACCCAGCACCCCGAGCACTGAGAACCCAGCACCCTGAGTACTGAGCTCCGAGCACCCTGAGTACTGAGCACCCAGCACCCTGAGTACTGAGCACCCAGCGTACTGAGCACCGAGCACCCAGCACCCTGAGTACTGAGCACCCAGCACCCTGAGCACTGAGCACCCAGCACCCTGAGTACTGAGCACCGAGCACCCCGAGTACTGAGCACCCAGCAAACCGAGCACTGAGCACCCAGCACCCCGAGCACTGAGCACCCAGCCCACCGAGCACTCAGCACCCAGCACCCCGAGCACTGAGCACCCAGCACATTGAGCACTGAGCACCCAGCACCCCGAGCACCGAGCACCATGAGTACTAAGCACCGAGCACCCTGAGCACTGAGCACCCAGCACCCTGAGCACTGTGCACCCAGCACCCTGAGTACAGAGCACCCAGCACCCCGAACACCGAGCGCCATGAGTACTAAGCACCAGAGCACAGTGAGCACTGAGCATCCAGCACCCTGAGGACTGAGAACCCAGCACAACGAGCAATGAGCACGCAGCACCCTGAGCACTGAGCACCCTGAGTACTGAGCACTGAGCACCCTGAGTACTGAGCACTGAGCACCCTGAGTACTGAGCACCCAGCACCCTGAATACTGAGCACCCAGCAACCTGAGCACTGAGCACCAAGCACCCTGAGCACTGAGCACCCAGCACCCTGAGCACTGAGCACCCAGCACCCTGAGCACTGAGCACCCAGCACCCTGAGTACTGAGCACCCTGAGTACTGAGCACACAGCACCCTGAGCACTGAGCACCCAGCACCCCGAGCACTGAGCACCCAGCACCCTGAGCACTGAGCACCCTGAGTACTGAGCACTGAGCACCCTGAGTACTGAGCACTGTGCACCCTGAGTACTGAGCACCCAGCACCCTGAGTACTGAGCACCAAGCACCCAGAGCAATGAGCACCCTGAGTACTGAGCACCCAGCACCCTGAGCACTGAGCACCGAACACCCCGAGCACTGAGCACCCAGCACCCGGAGTACTGAGCACCCAGCACCCTGAGTACTAAGCACCGAGCACCCTGAGTACTGAGCACCCAGTACCGTGAGCACTGAACACACAGCACCCTGAGTACTGAGCACCCAGCACCCTGAGCACTCAGCACCCAGCACCCTGAGTACTGAGCATCCAGCACCCCGAGCACTGAGCACCCAGCACCCTGAGTACTGAGCACTGAGCACCCAGCACCCCGAGCACTGAGCACGCAGCACCCCGAGCACTGAGCACCCAGCACCCTGAGTACTGAGCACCCAGCACCCTGAGTACTCAGCACCCCGCACCCTGAGCACTGAGCAACCAGCACCCTGAGTACTGAGCACAGTTCACCCCAAGCACTGAGCACCCTGAGTACTGAGCACCCAGCACCCCAAGCACTGAGCACCCCGAGCACTGAGCACCCAGCACCCTGAGCACTGAGGACCCAGCACCCTGGGTACTGAGCACCCAGCACCCTGAGCACTGAGCACCCAGCACCCTGAGTACTGAGCACACAGCACCCTGAGCACTGAGCACCCAGCACTCTGAGTACTGAGCATCCAGCACCCCGAGCACCGAGCACCCAGCAACCTAAGTACTGAGCACTGAGCACCCAGCACCCCGAGCACTGAGCACTCAGCACCCTGTGTACTGAGCACTGAGTACCCAGCACCCCGAGCACTGAGCACCCAGCACCCTGAGCACTGAGCACCCAGCATGCTGAGTACTGAGCACCCTGAGTACTGAGCACCGAGCACACTGAGTACTGAGCACCGAGCACCCCGAGCACTGAGCACCCAGCACCCCGAGCACTGAGCACCCAGCACCCCGAGCACTGAGCACCCAGCACCCTGAGTACTGATCACCCAGCACCCCGAGCACTGAGCACCCAGCACCCTGAGTACTGAGCACCGAGCACCCTGAGTACTGAGCACCCAGCACCCTGAGTACTGAGCACCCAGCGTACTGAGCACCGAGCACCCAGCACCCTGAGTACTGAGCACCCAGCACCCTGAGCACTGAGCACCCAGCACCCTGAGTAATGAGCACTGAGCACCCCGAGCACTGAGCACCCAGCACCCCGAGCACTGAACACACAGCACCCTGAGTACTGAGCACCTGGAGCACTGAGCTCCCAGCACCCTGAGTACTGAGCAGCGAGCACCCCGATCACTGAGCACCCAGCACCCCGAGCACTGAGCACCAAGCACCCCGAGCACTGAGCACCCAGCACCCTGAGTACTGAGCACCCAGCACCCTGAGTACTGAGCACCCAGCACCCCGAGCACTGAGTACCCAGCACCCTGAGCACTGAGCACCCAGCACCCTGAGCATTGAGCACCCAGCACCCTGAGCACTGAGCACCCTGAATACTGAGCACCCAGCACCCTGAGTACTGTGCACTAAGCACCCAGAGCGCTGAGCACCCAGGACCCCGAGCACTGAGTACTGAGCACCCAGCACCCTGAGTACTGAGCACCGAGCTCCCCGAGCACTGAGCACCCTGAGTACTGAGCACCCAGCACCCTGAGTACTGAGCACCCAGCACCCTGAGCACTGAGCTCCCAGCACCCTGAGTACTGAGCACCCAGCACCCCGAGAACTGAGCACACAGCACCCTGAGTACTGAGCACCCAGCACCCTGAGTCCTGAGCAACCTGAGCACTGAGCACCCAGCACCCTGAGTACTGAGCACCCTGAGCACTGAGCACCCAGCACCCTGAGTACTGAGCACCCAGCACCCTGAGCACTGAGCACCCAGCACCCTGAGTACTGAGCAGCGAGCACCCTGAGTACTGAGCACCCAGCACCCTGAGTACTGAGCACCCTGCACCCTGAGTACTGAGCACCGAGCACCCCGAGTACTGAGCACCCAGCACCCTGAGGACTCAGCACCCAGCACCCCGAGCACTGAGCACCCAGCACCCTGAGTACTGAGCTCCCAGCACCCCGAGGCCTGAGCAGCCAGCACCCTGAGTACTGAGCACCCTGAGTACTGAGCACTGAGCACCCTGAGTACTGAGCACCCAGCACCCTGAGTACTGAGCACCCAGCACCCTGAGCAATGAGCACCCTCAGTACTGAGCACCCAGCACCCTGAGCACTGAGCACCGAAAACCCCGAGCACTGAGCACCCAGCACCCAGAGTACTGAGCACCCAGCACCCTGAGTACTAAGCACCGAGCACCCTGAGTACTGAGCACCCAGTACCCTGAGCACTGAACACACAGCACCCTGAGTACTGAGCACCCTGACCACTGAGCACCCAGCACCCTGAGCACTGAGGACCCAGCACCCTGAGTACTGAGCACCCAGCAGCCTGAGCACTGAGCACCCATCACCCTGAGTACTGAGCACCCAGCACACTGAGCACTGAGCAGCCAGCACCCTGAGTACTGAGCATCCAGGACCCCGATCACTGAGCACCCAGCACCCTGAGTACTGAGCCCTGAGCACCCAGTACCCCGAGCACTGAGCACCCAGCACACCGAGTACTGAGCACCCAGCACCCTGAGTACTCAGCACCCAGCACCTTGAGCACTGAGCAACCAGCACCCTGAGTACTGAGCACCCTGCACCACAAGCACTGAGCACCCTGAGTACTGAGCACCCAGCACCCCAAGCACTGAGCACCCTGAGTACTGAGCACCCAGCACCCTGATTAATGAGCACCCAGCACCCCGAGCACTGAGCACCCAGCACCCTGAGTATTGAGCACCGAGCACACTGAGTACTGAGCACCGAGCACCCCGAGCACTGAGCACCCAGCACCCGGAGTTCTGAGCACCCAGCACCCTGAGTACTGAGCACCTAGCACCCTGAGTACTGAGCAGCCAGCACCCTGAGCACTGAGCACCCAGCACCCTGAGTACTGAGCAGCGAGCACCCTGAGTACTGAGCACCCAGCACCCTGAGTACTCAGCACCCAGCACCCTGAGTACTGAGCACCGAGCACCCCGAGTACTGAGCACCCAGCACCCTGAGGACTCAGCACCCAGCACACCGAGCACTGGGCAACCAGCACCCTGAGTACTGAGCTCCCAGCACCCCTAGCCCTGAGCACCCAGCACCCTGAGTACTGAGCACCCTGAGTACTGAGCACCGATCACCCTGAGCACTGAGCACCCAGCACCCTGAGTACTGAGCACCCAATGTACTGAGCACCGATCACCCTGAGCACTGAGCACCCAGCGCCCCGAGCATTGAGCACCCAGCACCCCGAGCACTGAGCACCCAGCACCCCGAGCAATGAGCACCCAGCACCCTGAGTACTGAGCACCCAGCACCCCGAGTACTGAGCACCCAGGAACCTGAGCACCGAGCACCCAGCACCCCGAGTACTGAGCACCCAGCACCCCGAGCACTGAGCACCCAGCACCCTGAGCACTGAGCACCCAGCACCCCGAGCACTGAGCAGCCAGCACCCTGAGTACTCAGCACCCAGCACCCTGAGCACTGAGCACCCAGCACCCTGAGTACTGAGCACCCTGCACCCCAAGCACTGAGCACCCTGAGTACTGAGCACCCAGCACCCCAAGCACTGAGCACCCTGAGTACTGAGCACCCAGCACCCTGATTAATGAGCACCCAGCACCCCGAGCACTGAGCACCCAGCACCCTGAGTACTGAGCTCCGAGCACCCTGAGTACTGAGCACCCAGCACCCTGAGTACTGAGCACCCAGCGTACTGAGCACCGAGCACCCAGCACCCTGAGTACTGAGCACCCAGCACCCAGAGCACTGAGCACCCAGCACCCTGAGTACTGAGCACCGAGCACCCCGAGTACTGAGCACCCAGCAAACCGAGCACTGAGCACCCAGCACCCCGAGCACTGAGCACCCAGCCCACCGAGCACTCAGCACCCAGCACCCCGAGCACTGAGCACCCAGCACACCGAGCACTGAGCACCCAGCACCCCGAGCACCGAGCACCATGAGTACTAAGCACTGAGCACCCTGAGCACTGAGCACCCAGCACCCTGAGCACTGTGCACCCAGCACCCTGAGTACAGAGCACCCAGCACCCCGAACACCGAGCGCCATGAGTACTAAGCACCGAGCACAGTGAGCACTGAGCACCCAGCACCCTGAGGACTGAGTACCCAGCACAACGAGCAATGAGCACGCAGCACCCTGAGCACTGAGCACCCTGAGTACTGAGCACTGAGCACCCTGAGTACTGAGCACTGAGCACCCTGTGTACTGAGCACCCAGCACCCTGAATACTGAGCACCCAGGAACCTGAGCACTGAGCACCAAGCACCCTGAGCACTGAGCACCCAGCACCCTGAGCACTGAGCACCCAGCACCCTGAGCACTGAGCACCCAGCACCCTGAGTACTGAGCACCCTGAGTACTGAGCACACAGCACCCTGAGCACTGAGCACCCAGCACCCCGAGCACTGAGCACCCAGCACCCTGAGCACTGAGCACCCTGAGTACTGAGCACTGAGCACCCTGAGTACTGAGCACTGTGCACCCTGAGTACTGAGCACCCAGCACCCTGAGTACTGAGCACCAAGCACCCTGAGCAATGACCACCCTGAGTACTGAGCACCCAGCACCCTGAGCACTGAGCACCGAACACCCCGAGCACTGAGCACCCAGCACCCGGAGTACTGAGCACCCAGCACCCTGAGTACTAAGCACCGAGCACCCTGAGTACTGAGCACCCAGTACCGTGAGCACTGAACACACAGCACCCTGAGTACTTAGCACCCCGAGCACTGAGCACCCAGCACCCTGAGCACTGAGGACCCAGCACCCTGAGTACTGAGCATCCAGCAGCCTGAGCACTGAGCACCCAGCACCCTGAGTACTGAGCACCCAGCACCCTGAGCACTGAGCACCCAGCACCCTGAGTACTGAGCATCCAGCACCCCGAGCACTGAGCACCCAGCACCCTGAGTACTGCGCACTGAGCACCCAGCACCCTGAGCACTGAGCACCCAGCACCCCGAGCACTGAGCACCCAGCACCCTGAGTACTGAGCACCCAGCACCCTGAGTACTCAGCACCCCGCACCCTGAGCACTGATCAACCAGCACCCTGAGTACTGAGCACAGTTCACCCCAAGCACTGAGCACCCTGAGTACTGAGCACACAGCACACCAAGCACTGAGCACCCCGAGCACTGAGCACCCAGCACCCTGAGCACTGAGGACCAAGCACCCTGATTACTGAGCACCCAGCACCCTGAGCACTGAGCACCCAGCACCCTGAGTACTGAGCACACAGCACCCTGAGCACTGAGCACCCAGCAATCTGAGTACTGAGCATCCAGCACCCCGAGCACCGAGCACCCAGCAACCTGAGTACTGAGCACTGAGCACTCAGCACCCCGAGCACTGAGCACTCAGCACCCTGTGTACTGAGCACTGAGTACCCAGCACCCCGAGCACTGAGCACCCAGCACCCTGAGCACTGAGCACCCAGCATGCTGAGTACTGAGCACCCTGAGTACTGAGCACCGCGCACACTGAGTACTGAGCACCGAGCACCCCGAGCACTGAGCACCCAGCACCCCGAGCACTGAGCACCCAGCACCCCGAGCACTGAGCACCAAGCACCCTGAGTACTGATCACCCAGCACCCTTAGCACTGAGCACCCAGCACCCTGAGTACTGAGCACCGAGCACCCTGAGTACTTAGCACCCAGCACACTGAGTACTGAGCACCCAGCGTACTGAGCACCGAGCACCCAGCACCCTGAGTACTGAGCACCCAGCACCCTGAGCACTGAGCACCCAGCACCCTGAGTAATGAGCACTGAGCACCCTGAGTACTGAGCACTGAGCACCCCGAGCACTGAGCACCCAGCACCCCGAGCACTGAACACACAGCACCCTGAGTACTGAGCACCCGGAGCACTGAGCACCCAGCACCCTGAGTACTGAGCAGCGAGCACCCCGATCACTGAGCACCCAGCACCCCGAGCACTGAGCACCAAGCACCCCGAGCACTGAGCACCCAGCACCCTGAGTACTGAGCACCCAGCACCCTGAGTACTGAGCACCCAGCACCCCGAGCACTGAGTACCCAGCACCCTGAGCGCTGAGCACCCAGCACCCTGAGAATTGAGCACCCAGCACCCTGAGCACTGAGCACCCAGCACACTGAGTACTGAGCACCCAGCACCCCGAGCACTGAGCACCCTGAATACTGAGCACCCAGCACCCTGAGTACTGTGCACTAAGCACCCAGAGCGCTGAGCACCCAGGACACCGAGCACTGAGTACTGAGCACCCAGCACCCTGAGTACTGAGCACCGAGCTCCCCGAGCACTGAGCACCCTGAGTACTGAGCACCCAGCACCCTGAGTACTGAGCACCCAGCACCCTGAGCACTGAGCTCCCAGCACCCTGAGTACTGAGCACCCAGCACCCTGAGAACTGAGCACACAGCACCCTGAGTACTGAGCACCCAGCACCCTGAGTACTGAGCAACCTGAGCACTGAGCACCCAGCACCCTGAGTACTGAGCACCCTGAGCACTGAGCACCCAGCACCCTGAGTACTGAGCACCCAGCACCCTGAGCACTGAGCACCCAGCACCCTGAGTACTGAGCAGCGAGCACCCTGAGTACTGAGCACCCAGCACCCTGAGTACTGAGCACCCAGCACCCTGAGTACTGAGCACCGAGCACAGAGTACTGAGCACCCAGCACCCTGAGGACTCAGCACCCAGCACCCCGAGCACTGAGCACCCAGCACCCTGAGTACTGAGCTCCCAGCACCCCGAGGCCTGAGCAGCCAGCACCCTGAGTACTGAGCACCCTGAGTACTGAGCACTGAGCACCCTGAGTACTGAGCACCCAGCACCCTGAGTACTGAGCACCCAGCACCCTGAGCAATGAGCACCCTGAGTACTGAGCACAAAGCACCCTGAGCACTGAGCACCGAAAACCCCGAGCACTGAGCACCCAGCACCCAGAGTACTGAGCACCCAGCACCCTGAGTACTAAGCACCGAGCACCCTGAGTACTGAGCACCCAGTACCCTGAGCACTGAACACACAGCACCCTGAGTACTGAGCACCCTGAGCACTGAGCACCCAGCACCCTGAGCACTGAGGACCCACCACCCTGAGTACTGAGCACCCAGCAGCCTGAGCACTGAGCACCCAGCACCCTGAGTACTGAGCACCCAGCACCCTGAGCACTGAGCAGCCAGCACCCTGAGTACTGAGCATCCAGGACCCCGATCACTGAGCACCCAGCACCCTGAGTACTGAGCCCTGAGCACCCAGTACCCCGAGCACTGAGCACCCAGCACCCCGAGCAGTGAGCACCCAGCACCCTGAGTACTGAGCACCCAGCACCCTGAGTACTCAGCACCCAGCACCTTGAGCACTGAGCAACCAGCACCCTGAGTACTGAGCACCCTGCACCACAAGCACTGAGCACCCTGAGTACTGAGCACCCAGCACCCCAAGCACTGAGCACCCTGAGTACTGAGCACCCAGCACCCTGATTAATGAGCACCCAGCACCCCGAGCACTGAGCACCCAGCACCCTGAGTATTGAGCACCGAGCACACTGAGTACTGAGCACCGAGCACCCTGAGTATTGAGCACCCAGCGTACTGAGCACCGAGCACCCAGCACCCTGAGTACTGAGCACCCAGCACCCTGAGCACTGAGCACCCAGCACCCTGAGTACTGAGCACTGAGCAACCTGAGTACTGAGCACCCAGCAGGCTGAGTACTGAGCAGCCAGAAACCTGAGCACTGAGCACCGAGCACCCTGAGTACTGAGCACCCAGCACCCCGAGCACTGAGCACCCTGAATACTGAGCACCCAGCACCCTGAGTACTGTGCACTAAGCACCCAGAGCGCTGAGCACCCAGGACCCCGAGCACTGAGTACTGAACACCCAGCACCCTGTGTACTGAGCACCGAGCTCCCCGAGCACTGCGCAACCTGAGTACTGAGCACCCAGCACCCTGAGTACTGAGCACCCAGCACCCTGAGCACTGAGCACCCAGCACCCTGAGTACTGAGCACCCAGCACCCCGAGCACTGAGCACCCAGCACCCTGAGTACTGAGCACCCAGCACCCCGAGCACTGAGCACCCAGCAACCTGAGCACTGAGCACCCAGCACCCTGAGTACTGAGTACCCTGAGGACTGAGCACCGATCACCCTGAGCACTGAGCACCCAGCACCCTGAGTACTGAGCACCCAGCACCCTGAGCACTGAGCACCCAGCACCCTGAGTACTGAGCAGCGAGCACCCTGAGTACTGAGCACCCAGCACCCTGAGGACTCAGCACCCAGCACCCCGAGCACTGAGCACACAGCACCCTGAGTACTGAGCTCCCAGCACCCCGAGCCCTGAGCAGCCAGCACCCTGAGTACTGAGCACCCTGAGTACTGAGCACTGAGCACCCTGAGTACTGAGCACCCAGCACCCTGAGTACTGAGCACCCAGCACCCTGAGCACCGAGCACCCCGAGCACTGAGCACCCAGCACCCCGAGCACTGAACACACAGCACCCTGAGTACTGAGCACCCGGAGCACTGAGCACCCAGCACCCTGAGTACTGAGCAGCGAGCACCCCGATCCCTGAGCACCCAGCACCCCGAGCACTGAGCACCAAGCACCCCGAGCACTGAGCACCCAGCACCCTGAGTACTGAGCACCCAGCACCCTGAGTACTGAGCACCCAGCACCCCGAGCACTGAGTACCCAGCACCCTGAGCACTGAGCACCCAGCACCCTGAGCATTGAGCACCCAGCACCCTGAGCACTGAGCACCCAGCACCCTGAGTACTGAGCACCCAGCACCCCAAGCACTGAGCACCCTGAATAATGAGCACCCAGCACCCTGAGTACTGTGCACTAAGCACCCAGAGCGCTGAGCACCCAGGACCCCGAGCACTGAGTACTGAGCACCCAGCACCCTGAGTACTGAGCACCGAGCTCCCCGAGCACTGATCACCCTGAGTACTGAGCACCCAGAACCCTGAGTACTGAGCACCCAGCACCCTGAGCACTGAGCTCCCAGCACCCTGAGTACTGAGCACCCAGCACCCCGAGAACTGAGCACACAGCACCCTGAGTACTGAGCACCCAGCACCCTGAGTCCTGAGCAACCTGAGCACTGAGCACCCAGCACCCTGAGTACTGAGCACCCTGAGCACTGAGCACCCATCACTCTGATTACTGAGCACCCAGCACCCTGAGCACTGAGCACCCAGCACCCTGAGTACTGAGCAGCGAGCACCCTGAGTACTGAGCACCCAGCACCCTGAGTACTGAGCACCCAGCACCCTGAGTACTGAGCACCGAGCACCCCGAGTACTGAGCACCCAGCACCCTGAGGACTCAGCACCCAGCACCCCGAGCACTGAGCAGCCAGCACCCTGAGTACTGAGCACCCTGAGTACTGAGCACGGAGCTCCCTGAGTACTGAGCACCCAGCACCCTGAGTAATGAGCACCCAGCACCCTGAGCAATGAGCACCCTGAGTACTGAGCACCCAGCACCCTGAGCACTGAGCACCGAAAACCCCGCGCACTGAGCACCCAGCACCCAGAGTACTGAGCACCCAGCACCCTGAGTACTAAGCACCGAGCACCCTGAGTACTGAGCACCCAGTACCCTGAGCACTGAACACACAGCACCCTGAGTACTGAGCACCCCGAGCACTGAGCACCCAGCACCCTGAGCACTGAATACCCAGCACCCTGAGTACTGAGCACCCAGCAGCCTGAGCACTGAGCACCCAGCACCCTGAGTACTGAGCACCCAGCACCCTGAGCACTGAGCAGCCAGCACCCTGAGTACTGAGCATCCAGGACCCCGATCACTGAGCACCCAGCACCCTGAGTACTGAGCCCTGAGCACCCAGTACCCCGAGCACTGAGCACCCAGCACCCCGAGCACTGAGCACCCAGCACCCTGAGTACTGAGCACCCAGCACCCTGAGTACTCAGCACCCAGCACCTTGAGCACTGAGCAACCAGCACCCTGAGTACTGAGCACCCTGCATCACAAGCACTGAGCACCCTGAGTACTGAGCACCCAGCACCCCAAGCACTGAGCACCCTGAGTACTGAGCACCCAGCACCCTGATTAATGAGCACCCAGCACCCCGAGCACTGAGCACCCAGCACCCTGAGTATTGAGCACCGAGCACACTGAGTACTGAGCACCGAGCACCCTGAGTATTGAGCACCCAGCGTACTGAGCACCGAGCACCCAGCACCCTGAGTACTGAGCACCCAGCACCCTGAGCACTTTGCACCCAGCACCCTGAGTACTGAGCACCCAGCAACCTGAGCACTGAGCACCGAGCACATTGAGTACTGAGCACCCAGCACCCCGAGCACTGAGCACCCTGAATACTGAGCACCCAGCACCCTGAGTACTGTGCACTAAGCACCCAGAGCGCTGAGCACCCAGGACCCCGAGCACTGAGTACTGAACACCCAGCACCCTGTGTACTGAGCACCGAGCTCCCCGAGCACTGCGCACCCTGAGTACTGAGCACCCAGCACCCTGAGTACTGAGCACCCAGCACCCTGAGCACTGAGCACCCAGCACCCTGAGTACTGAGCACCCAGCACCCCGAGCACTGAGCACCCAGCACCGTGAGTACTGAGCACCCAGCACCCCGAGCACTGAGCACCCAGCAACCTGAGTACTGAGCACCCAGCACCCTGAGCACTGAGCACCCAGCACCCTAAGTACTGAGCAGCGAGCACCCTGAGTACTGAGCACCCATCACCCTGAGTACTGAGCACCCAGCACCCTGAGTACTGAGCACCGAGCACCCCAAGTACTGAGCACCCAGCACCCTGAGGACTCAGCACCCAGCACCCCGAGCACTGAGCACACAGCACACTGAGTACTGAGCTCCCAGCACCCCGAGCCCTGAGCAACCATCACCCTGAGTACTGAGCACCCTGAGTACTGAGCACAGAGCACCCTGAGTACTGAGCACCCAGCACCCTGAGTACTGAACACCCAGCACCCTGAGCAATGAGCACCCTGAGTACTGAGCACCCAGCACCCTGAGCACTGAGCACTGAACACACCGAGCACTGAGCACCCAGCACCCGGAGTACTGAGCACCCAGCACCCTGAGTACTAAGCACTGAGCACCCTGAGTACTGAGCACCCAGTACCCTGAGCACTGAACACACAGCACCCTGAGTACTGAGCACCCCGAGCACTTAGCACCCAGCACCCTGAGCACTGAGGACCCAGCACCCTGAGTACTGAGCATCCAGCACCCCGAGCACTGAGCACCCAGCACCCTGAGTACTGAGCACTGAGCACCCAGCACCCCGAGCACTGAGCACCCAGCACCCCGAGCACTGAGCACCCAGCACCCTGAGTACTGAGCACCCAGCACCCTGATGAGCACCCTGAGTACTGAGCACCCAGCACCCTGATTAATGAGCACCCAGCACCCCGAGCACTGAGCACCCAGCACCCTGAGTACTGAGCACCGAGCACCCTGAGTACTGAGCACCCAGCACCCTGAGTCCTGAGCAACCTGAGCACTGAGCACCCAGCACCCTGAGTACTGAGCACCCTGAGCACTGAGCACCCATCACTCTGATTACTGAGCACCCAGCACCCTGAGCACTGAGCACCCAGCACCCTGAGTACTGAGCAGCGAGCACCCTGAGTACTGAGCACCCAGCACCCTGAGTACTGAGCACCCAGCACCCTGAGTACTGAGCACCGAGCACCCCGAGTACTGAGCACCCAGCACCCTGAGGACTCAGCACCCAGCACCCCGAGCACTGAGCAGCCAGCACCCTGAGTACTGAGCACCCTGAGTACTGAGCACGGAGCACCCTGAGTACTGAGCACCCAGCACCCTGAGTACTGAGCACCCAGCACCCTGAGCAATGAGCACCCTGAGTACTGAGCACCCAGCACCCTGAGCACTGAGCACCGAAAACCCCGCGCACTGAGCACCCAGCACCCAGAGTACTGAGCACCCAGCACCCTGAGTACTAAGCACCGAGCACCCTGAGTACTGAGCACCCAGTACCCTGAGCACTGAACACACAGCACCCTGAGTACTGAGCACCCCGAGCACTGAGCACCCAGCACCCTGAGCACTGAATACCCTGCACCCTGAGTACTGAGCACCCAGCAGCCTGAGCACTGAGCACCCAGCACCCTGAGTACTGAGCACCCAGCACCCTGAGCACTGAGCAGCCAGCACCCTGAGTACTGAGCATCCAGGACCCCGATCACTGAGCACCCAGCACCCTGAGTACTGAGCCCTGAGCACCCAGTACCCCGAGCACTGAGCACCCAGCACCCCGAGCACTGAGCACCCAGCACCCTGAGTACTGAGCACCCAGCACCCTGAGTACTCAGCACCCAGCACCTTGAGCACTGAGCAACCAGCACCCTGAGTACTGAGCACCCTGCATCACAAGCACTGAGCACCCTGAGTACTGAGCACCCAGCACCCCAAGCACTGAGCACCCTGAGTACTGAGCACCCAGCACCCTGATTAATGAGCACCCAGCACCCCGAGCACTGAGCACCCAGCACCCTGAGTATTGAGCACCGAGCACACTGAGTACTGAGCACCGAGCACCCTGAGTATTGAGCACCCAGCGTACTGAGCACCGAGCACCCAGCACCCTGAGTACTGAGCACCCAGCACCCTGAGCACTTTGCACCCAGCACCCTGAGTACTGAGCACCCAGCAACCTGAGCACTGAGCACCGAGCACATTGAGTACTGAGCACCCAGCACCCCGAGCACTGAGCACCCTGAATACTGAGCACCCAGCACCCTGAGTACTGTGCACTAAGCACCCCAAGCACTGAGCACCCTGAATAATGAGCACCCAGCACCCTGAGTACTGTGCACTAAGCACCCAGAGCGCTGAGCACCCAGCACCCTGAGCACTGAGCACCCAGCACCCTGAGCATTGAGCACCCAGCACCCTGAGCACTGAGCACCCAGCACCCTGAGTACTGAGCACCCAGCACCCCAAGCACTGAGCACCCTGAATAATGAGCACCCAGCACCCTGAGTACTGTGCACTAAGCACCCAGAGCGCTGAGCACCCAGGACCCCGAGCACTGAGTACTGAGCACCCAGCACCCTGAGTACTGAGCACCGAGCTCCCCGAGCACTGATCACCCTGAGTACTGAGCACCCAGAACCCTGAGTACTGAGCACCCAGCACCCTGAGCACTGAGCTCCCAGCACCCTGAGTACTGAGCACCCAGCACCCCGAGAACTGAGCACACAGCACCCTGAGTACTGAGCACCCAGCACCCTGAGTCCTGAGCAACCTGAGCACTGAGCACCCAGCACCCTGAGTACTGAGCACCCTGAGCACTGAGCACCCATCACTCTGATTACTGAGCACCCAGCACCCTGAGCACTGAGCACCCAGCACCCTGAGTACTGAGCAGCGAGCACCCTGAGTACTGAGCACCCAGCACCCTGAGTACTGAGCACCCAGCACCCTGAGTACTGAGCACCGAGCACCCCGAGTACTGAGCACCCAGCACCCTGAGGACTCAGCACCCAGCACCCCGAGCACTGAGCAGCCAGCACCCTGAGTACTGAGCACCCTGAGTACTGAGCACGGAGCTCCCTGAGTACTGAGCACCCAGCACCCTGAGTACTGAGCACCCAGCACCCTGAGCAATGAGCACCCTGAGTACTGAGCACCCAGCACCCTGAGCACTGAGCACCGAAAACCCCGCGCACTGAGCACCCAGCACCCAGAGTACTGAGCACCCAGCACCCTGAGTACTAAGCACCGAGCACCCTGAGTACTGAGCACCCAGTACCCTGAGCACTGAACACACAGCACCCTGAGTACTGAGCACCCCGAGCACTGAGCACCCAGCACCCTGAGCACTGAATACCCAGCACCCTGAGTACTGAGCACCCAGCAGCCTGAGCACTGAGCACCCAGCACCCTGATTACTGAGCACCCAGCACCCTGAGCACTGAGCAGCCAGCACCCTGAGTACTGAGCATCCAGGACCCCGATCACTGAGCACCCAGCACCCTGAGTACTGAGCCCTGAGCACCCAGTACCCCGAGCACTGAGCACCCAGCACCCCGAGCACTGAGCACCCAGCACCCTGAGTACTGAGCACCCAGCACCCTGAGTACTCAGCACCCAGCACCTTGAGCACTGAGCAACCAGCACCCTGAGTACTGAGCACCCTGCATCACAAGCACTGAGCACCCTGAGTACTGAGCACCCAGCACCCCAAGCACTGAGCACCCTGAGTACTGAGCACCCAGCACCCTGATTAATGAGCACCCAGCACCCCGAGCACTGAGCACCCAGCACCCTGAGTATTGAGCACCGAGCACACTGAGTACTGAGCACCGAGCACCCTGAGTATTGAGCACCCAGCGTACTGAGCACCGAGCACCCAGCACCCTGAGTACTGAGCACCCAGCACCCTGAGCACTTTGCACCCAGCACCCTGAGTACTGAGCACCCAGCAACCTGAGCACTGAGCACCGAGCACATTGAGTACTGAGCACCCAGCACCCCGAGCACTGAGCACCCTGAATACTGAGCACCCAGCACCCTGAGTACTGTGCACTAAGCACCCAGAGCGCTGAGCACCCAGGACCCCGAGCACTGAGTACTGAACACCCAGCACCCTGTGTACTGAGCACCGAGCTCCCCGAGCACTGCGCACCCTGAGTACTGAGCACCCAGCACCCTGAGTACTGAGCACCCAGCACCCTGAGCACTGAGCACCCAGCACCCTGAGTACTGAGCACCCAGCACCCCGAGCACTGAGCACCCAGCACCGTGAGTACTGAGCACCCAGCACCCCGAGCACTGAGCACCCAGCAACCTGAGTACTGAGCACCCAGCACCCTGAGCACTGAGCACCCAGCACCCTAAGTACTGAGCAGCGAGCACCCTGAGTACTGAGCACCCATCACCCTGAGTACTGAGCACCCAGCACCCTGAGTACTGAGCACCGAGCACCCCAAGTACTGAGCACCCAGCACCCTGAGGACTCAGCACCCAGCACCCCGAGCACTGAGCACACAGCACACTGAGTACTGAGCTCCCAGCACCCCGAGCCCTGAGCAACCATCACCCTGAGTACTGAGCACCCTGAGTACTGAGCACAGAGCACCCTGAGTACTGAGCACCCAGCACCCTGAGTACTGAACACCCAGCACCCTGAGCAATGAGCACCCTGAGTACTGAGCACCCAGCACCCTGAGCACTGAGCACTGAACACACCGAGCACTGAGCACCCAGCACCCGGAGTACTGAGCACCCAGCACCCTGAGTACTAAGCACTGAGCACCCTGAGTACTGAGCACCCAGTACCCTGAGCACTGAACACACAGCACCCTGAGTACTGAGCACCCCGAGCACTTAGCACCCAGCACCCTGAGCACTGAGGACCCAGCACCCTGAGTACTGAGCATCCAGCACCCCGAGCACTGAGCACCCAGCACCCTGAGTACTGAGCACTGAGCACCCAGCACCCCGAGCACTGAGCACCCAGCACCCCGAGCACTGAGCACCCAGCACCCTGAGTACTGAGCACCCAGCACCCTGATGAGCACCCTGAGTACTGAGCACCCAGCACCCTGATTAATGAGCACCCAGCACCCCGAGCACTGAGCACCCAGCACCCTGAGTACTGAGCACCGAGCACCCTGAGTACTGAGCACCCAGCACCCTGAGTCCTGAGCAACCTGAGCACTGAGCACCCAGCACCCTGAGTACTGAGCACCCTGAGCACTGAGCACCCATCACTCTGATTACTGAGCACCCAGCACCCTGAGCACTGAGCACCCAGCACCCTGAGTACTGAGCAGCGAGCACCCTGAGTACTGAGCACCCAGCACCCTGAGTACTGAGCACCCAGCACCCTGAGTACTGAGCACCGAGCACCCCGAGTACTGAGCACCCAGCACCCTGAGGACTCAGCACCCAGCACCCCGAGCACTGAGCAGCCAGCACCCTGAGTACTGAGCACCCTGAGTACTGAGCACGGAGCACCCTGAGTACTGAGCACCCAGCACCCTGAGTACTGAGCACCCAGCACCCTGAGCAATGAGCACCCTGACTACTGAGCACCCAGCACCCTGAGCACTGAGCACCGAAAACCCCGCGCACTGAGCACCCAGCACCCAGAGTACTGAGCACCCAGCACCCTGAGTACTAAGCACCGAGCACCCTGAGTACTGAGCACCCAGTACCCTGAGCACTGAACACACAGCACCCTGAGTACTGAGCACCCCGAGCACTGAGCACCCAGCACCCTGAGCACTGAATACCCTGCACCCTGAGTACTGAGCACCCAGCAGCCTGAGCACTGAGCACCCAGCACCCTGAGTACTGAGCACCCAGCACCCTGAGCACTGAGCAGCCAGCACCCTGAGTACTGAGCATCCAGGACCCCGATCACTGAGCACCCAGCACCCTGAGTACTGAGCCCTGAGCACCCAGTACCCCGAGCACTGAGCACCCAGCACCCCGAGCATTGAGCACCCAGCACCCTGAGTACTGAGCACCCAGCACCCTGAGTACTCAGCACCCAGCACCTTGAGCACTGAGCAACCAGCACCCTGAGTACTGAGCACCCTGCATCACAAGCACTGAGCACCCTGAGTACTGAGCACCCAGCACCCCAAGCACTGAGCACCCTGAGTACTGAGCACCCAGCACCCTGATTAATGAGCACCCAGCACCCCGAGCACTGAGCACCCAGCACCCTGAGTATTGAGCACCGAGCACACTGAGTACTGAGCACCGAGCACCCTGAGTATTGAGCACCCAGCGTACTGAGCACCGAGCACCCAGCACCCTGAGTACTGAGCACCCAGCACCCTGAGCACTTTGCACCCAGCACCCTGAGTACTGAGCACCCAGCAACCTGAGCACTGAGCACCGAGCACATTGAGTACTGAGCACCCAGCACCCCGAGCACTGAGCACCCTGAATACTGAGCACCCAGCACCCTGAGTACTGTGCACTAAGCACCCAGAGCGCTGAGCACCCAGGACCCCGAGCACTGAGTACTGAACACCCAGCACCCTGTGTACTGAGCACCGAGCTCCCCGAGCACTGCGCACCCTGAGTACTGAGCACCCAGCACCCTGAGTACTGAGCACCCAGCACCCTGAGCACTGAGCACCCAGCACCCTGAGTACTGAGCACCCAGCACCCCGAGCACTGAGCACCCAGCACCGTGAGTACTGAGCACCCAGCACCCCGAGCACTGAGCACCCAGCAACCTGAGTTCTGAGCACCCAGCACCCTGAGCACTGAGCACCCAGCACCCTAAGTACTGAGCAGCGAGCACCCTGAGTACTGAGCACCCATCACCCTGAGTACTGAGCACCCAGCACCCTGAGTACTGAGCACCGAGCACCCCAAGTACTGAGCACCCAGCACCCTGAGGACTCAGCACCCAGCACCCCGAGCACTGAGCACACAGCACACTGAGTACTGAGCTCCCAGCACCCCGAGCCCTGAGCAACCATCACCCTGAGTACTGAGCACCCTGAGTACTGAGCACAGAGCACCCTGAGTACTGAGCACCCAGCACCCTGAGTACTGAACACCCAGCACCCTGAGCAATGAGCACCCTGAGTACTGAGCACCCAGCACCCTGAGCACTGAGCACTGAACACACCGAGCACTGAGCACCCAGCACCCGGAGTACTGAGCACCCAGCACCCTGAGTACTAAGCACTGAGCACCCTGAGTACTGAGCACCCAGTACCCTGAGCACTGAACACACAGCACCCTGAGTACTGAGCACCCCGAGCACTTAGCACCCAGCACCCTGAGCACTGAGGACCCAGCACCCTGAGTACTGAGCATCCAGCACCCCGAGCACTGAGCACCCAGCACCCTGAGTACTGAGCACTGAGCACCCAGCACCCCGAGCACCCAGCACCCCGAGCACTGAGCACCCAGCACCCTGAGTACTGAGCACCCAGCACCCTGATGAGCACCCTGAGTACTGAGCACCCAGCACCCTGATTAATGAGCACCCAGCACCCCGAGCACTGAGCACCCAGCACCCTGAGTACTGAGCACCGAGCACCCTGAGTACTGAGCACCCAGCACCCTGAGTACTGAGCAACCAGCGTACTGAGCACTGAGCACCCAGCACCCTGAGTACTGAGCACCGAGCACCCTGAGTACTGAGCACCCAGCACCCTGAGTACTGAGCACCCAGCACCCTGAGCACTGAGCACCCAGCACCCTGAGTACTGAGCACTGAGCACCCTGAGTACTGAGCACCCAGCACCCTGAGTACTGAGCACCCAGCAACCTGAGCACTGAGCACCGAGCACCCTGAGCACTGAGCACCCAGCACCCTGAGCACTGAGCACCCAGCACCCTGAGTACTGAGCACCCTGAGTACTGAGCACACAGCACCCTGAGTACTGAGCACCCAGCACCCTGAGCACTGAGCACCCAGCACCCAGAGCACTGAGCACCCAGCACCCTGAGCACTGAGCACCCTGAGTACTGAGCACTGAGCACCCTGAGTACTGAGCACTGAGCACCCTGAGTACTGAGCACCCAGCACCCTGAGTACTGAGCACACAGCACCCTGAGTACTGAGCACCCAGCACCCCGAGCACTGAGCACCCAGCACCGTGAGTACTGAGCACCCAGCACCCCGAGCACTGAGCACCCAGCAACCTGAGTTCTGAGCACCCAGCACCCTGAGCACTGAGCACCCAGCACCCTAAGTACTGAGCAGCGAGCACCCTGAGTACTGAGCACCCATCACCCTGAGTACTGAGCACCCAGCGCCCTGAGTACTGAGCACCGAGCACCCCAAGTACTGAGCTCCCAGCACCCTGAGGACTCAGCACCCAGCACCCCGAGCACTGAGCACACAGCACACTGAGTACTGAGCTCCCAGCACCCCGAGCCCTGAGCAACCATCACCCTGAGTACTGAGCACCCTGAGTACTGAGCACAGAGCACCCTGAGTACTGAGCACCCAGCACCCTGAGTACTGAACACCCAGCACCCTGAGCAATGAGCACCCTGAGTACTGAGCACCCAGCACCCTGAGCACTGAGCACTGAACACACCGAGCACTGAGCACCCAGCACCCGGAGTACTGAGCACCCAGCACCCTGAGTACTAAGCACTGAGCACCCTGAGTACTGAGCACCCAGTACCCTGAGCACTGAACACACAGCACCCTGAGTACTGAGCACCCCGAGCACTTAGCACCCAGCACCCTGAGCACTGAGGACCCAGCACCCTGAGTACTGAGCATCCAGCACCCCGAGCACTGAGCACCCAGCACCCTGAGTACTGAGCACTGAGCACCCAGCACCCCGAGCACTGAGCACCCAGCACCCCGAGCACTGAGCACCCAGCACCCTGAGTACTGAGCACCCAGCACGCTGATGAGCACCCTGAGTACTGAGCACCCAGCACCCTGATTAATGAGCACCCAGCACCCCGAGCACTGAGCACCCAGCACCCTGAGTACTGAGCACCGAGCACCCTGAGTACTGAGCACCCAGCACCCTGAGTCCTGAGCAACCTGAGCACTGAGCACCCAGCACCCTGAGTACTGAGCACCCTGAGCACTGAGCACCCATCACTCTGATTACTGAGCACCCAGCACCCTGAGCACTGAGCACCCAGCACCCTGAGTACTGAGCAGCGAGCACCCTGAGTACTGAGCACCCAGCACCCTGAGTACTGAGCACCCAGCACCCTGAGTACTGAGCACCGAGCACCCCGAGTACTGAGCACCCAGCACCCTGAGGATTCAGCACCCAGCACCCCGAGCACTGAGCAGCCAGCACCCTGAGTACTGAGCACCCTGAGTACTGAGCACGGAGCACCCTGAGTACTGAGCACCCAGCACCCTGAGTACTGAGCACCCAGCACCCTGAGCAATGAGCACCCTGAGTACTGAGCACCCAGCACCCTGAGCACTGAGCACCGAAAACCCCGCGCACTGAGCACCCAGCACCCAGAGTACTGAGCACCCAGCACCCTGAGTACTAAGCACCGAGCACCCTGAGTACTGAGCACCCAGTACCCTGAGCACTGAACACACAGCACCCTGAGTACTGAGCACCCCGAGCACTGAGCACCCAGCACCCTGAGCACTGAATACCCAGCACCCTGAGTACTGAGCACCCAGCAGCCTGAGCACTGAGCACCCAGCACCCTGAGTACTGAGCACCCAGCACCCTGAGCACTGAGCAGCCAGCACCCTGAATACTGAGCATCCAGGACCCCGATCACTGAGCACCCAGCACCCTGAGTACTGAGCCCTGAGCACCCAGTACCCCGAGCACTGAGCACCCAGCACCCCGAGCACTGAGCACCCAGCACCCTGAGTACTGAGCACCCAGCACCCTGAGTACTCAGCACCCAGCACCTTGAGCACTGAGCAACCAGCACCCTGAGTACTGAGCACCCTGCATCACAAGCACTGAGCACCCTGAGTACTGAGCACCCAGCACCCCAAGCACTGAGCACCCTGAGTACTGAGCACCCAGCACCCTGATTAATGAGCACCCAGCACCCCAAGCACTGAGCACCCAGCACCCTGAGTATTGAGCACCGAGCACACTGAGTACTGAGCACCGAGCACCCTGAGTATTGAGCACCCAGCGTACTGAGCACCGAGCACCCAGCACCCTGAGTACTGAGCACCCAGCACCCTGAGCACTTTGCACCCAGCACCCTGAGTACTGAGCACCCAGCAACCTGAGCACTGAGCACCGAGCACATTGAGTACTGAGCACCCAGCACCCCGAGCACTGAGCACCCTGAATACTGAGCACCCAGCACCATGAGTACTGTGCACTAAGCACCCAGAGCGCTGAGCACCCAGGACCCCGAGCACTGAGTACTGAACACCCAGCACCCTGTGTACTGAGCACCGAGCTCCCCGAGCACTGCGCACCCTGAGTACTGAGCACCCAGCACCCTGAGTACTGAGCACCCAGCACCCTGAGCACTGAGCACCCAGCACCCTGAGTACTGAGCACCCAGCACCCCGAGCACTGAGCACCCAGCACCGTGAGTACTGAGCACCCAGCACCCCGAGCACTGAGCACCCAGCAACCTGAGTTCTGAGCACCCAGCACCCTGAGCACTGAGCACCCAGCACCCTAAGTACTGAGCAGCGAGCACCCTGAGTACTGAGCACCCATCACCCTGAGTACTGAGCACCCAGCACCCTGAGTACTGAGCACCGAGCACCCCAAGTACTGAGCACCCAGCACCCTGAGTACTCAGCACCCAGCACCCCGAGCACTGAGCACACAGCACACTGAGTACTGAGCTCCCAGCACCCCGAGCCCTGAGCAACCATCACCCTGAGTACTGAGCACCCTGAGTACTGAGCACAGAGCACCCTGAGTACTGAGCACCCAGCACCCTGAGTACTGAACACCCAGCACCCTGAGCAATGAGCACCCTGAGTACTGAGCACCCAGCACCCTGAGCACTGAGCACTGAACACACCGAGCACTGAGCACCCAGCACCCGGAGTACTGAGCACCCAGCACCCTGAGTACTAAGCACTGAGCACCCTGAGTACTGAGCACCCAGTACCCTGAGCACTGAACACACAGCACCCTGAGTACTGAGCACCCCGAGCACTTAGCACCCAGCACCCTGAGCACTGAGGACCCAGCACCCTGAGTACTGAGCATCCAGCACCCCGAGCACTGAGCACCCAGCACCCTGAGTACTGAGCACTGAGCACCCAGCACCCCGAGCACTGAGCACCCAGCACCCCGAGCACTGAGCACCCAGCACCCTGAGTACTGAGCACCCAGCACCCTGATGAGCACCCTGAGTACTGAGCACCCAGCACCCTGATTAATGAGCACCCAGCACCCCGAGCACTGAGCACCCAGCACCCTGAGTACTGAGCACCGAGCACCCTGAGTACTGAGCACCCAGCACCCTGAGTACTGAGCAACCAGCGTACTGAGCACTGAGCACCCAGCACCCTGAGTACTGAGCACCGAGCACCCTGAGTACTGAGCACCCAGCACCCTGAGTACTGAGCACCCAGCACCCTGAGCACTGAGCAACCAGCACCCTGAGTACTGAGCACTGAGCACCCTGAGTACTGAGCACCCAGCACCCTGAGTACTGAGCACCCAGCAACCTGAGCACTGAGCACCGAGCACCCTGAGCACTGAGCACCCAGCACCCTGAGCACTGAGCACCCAGCACCCTGAGTACTGAGCACCCTGAGTACTGAGCACACAGCACCCTGAGTACTGAGCACCCAGCACCCTGAGCACTGAGCACCCAGCACCCAGAGCACTGAGCACCCAGCACCCTGAGCACTGAGCACCCTGAGTACTGAGCACTGAGCACCCTGAGTACTGAGCACTGAGCACCCTGAGTACTGAGCACCCAGCACCCTGAGTACTGAGCACCCAGCACCCTGAGCAATGAGCACCCTGAGTACTGAGCACTCAGCAACCTGAGCACTGAGCACCGAGCACCCCGAGCACTGAGCACCGAGCACCCCGAGCACTGAGCACCCAGCACCCGGAGTACTGAGCACCCAGCACCCTGAGTACTAAGCACCTAGCACCCTGAGTACTGAGCACCCAGTATCCTGAGCACTGAACACACAGCACCCTGAGTACTGAGCACCCCGAGCACTGAGCACCCAGCACCCTGAGCACTGAGGAACCAGCACCCTGAGTACTGAGGACCCAGCACCCTGAGCACTGAGCACCCAGCACCCTGAGTACTGAGCACCCAGCACCCTGAGCACTGAGCATCCAGCACCCAGAGCACCGAGCACCCAGCACCCTGAGTACTGAGCATTGAGCACCCAGCACCCCGAGCACTGAGCACTCAGCACCCTGTGTACTGAGCACTGAGTACCCAGGACCCCGAGCACTGAGCACCCAGCACCCTGAGTACTGAGCACTGAGCACCCAGCAACCCGAGCACTGAGCACCCAGCACCCCGAGCACTGAGCACCCAGCACCCTGAGTACTGAGCACCCAGCACCCTGAGTACTCAGCACACAGCACCCTGAGCACTGAGCAACCAGCACCCTGAGTACTGAGCACACTGCACCCCAAGCACTGAGCACCATGAGTACTGAGCACCCAGCACCCCAAGCATTGAGCACCCTGAGTACTGAGCACCCAGCACCCTGATTAATGAGCACCCAGCACCCCGAGCACTGAGCACCCAGCACCCTGAGTACTGAGCACCGAGCACCCTGAGTACTGAGCACCCAGCACCCTGAGTACTGAGCAACCAGCGTACTGAGCACTGAGCACCCAGCACCCTGAGTACTGAGCACCCAGCACCCCGAGCACTGAGCACCCAGCACCCTGCGTACTGAGCACCCAGCACCCTGAGCACTGAGCACCCAGCACCCTGAGTACTGAGCACCCAGCACCCCGAGCACTGAGCACCCAGCACCGTGAGTACTGAGCACCCAGCACCCCGAGCACTGAGCACCCAGCAACCTGAGTTCTGAGCATCCAGCACCCTGAGCACTGAGCACCCAGCACCCTGAGTACTGAGCAGCGAGCACCCTGAGTACTGAGAACCCATCACCCTGAGTACTGAGCACCCAGCACCCTGAGTACTGAGCACCGAGCACCCCAAATACTGAGCACCCAGCACCCTGAGGACTCAGAACCCAGCACCCCGAGCACTGAGCACACAGCACCCTGAGTACTGAGCTCCCAGCACCCCGAGCCCTGAGCAACCAGCACCCTGAGTACTGAGCACCCTGAGTACTGAGCACTGAGCACCCTGAGTACTGAGCACCCAGCACCCTGAGTACTGAGCACCCAGCACCCTGAGCAATGAGCACCCTGAGTACTGATCACCCAGCACCCTGAGCACTGAGCACTGAACACACCGAGCACTGAGCACCCAGCACCCGGAGTACTGAGCACCCAGCACCCTGAGTACTAAGCACTGAGCACCCTGAGTACTGAGCACCCAGTACCCTGAGCACTGAACACACAGCACCCTGAGTACTGAACACCCCGAGCACTTAGCACCCAGCACCCTGAGCACTGAGGACCCAGCACCCTGAGTACTGAGCATCCAGCACCCCGAGCACTGAGCACCCAGCACCCTGAGTACTGAGCACTGAGCACCCAGCACCCCGAGCACTGAGCACCCAGCACCCTGATTAATGAGCACCCAGCACCCCGAGCACTGAGCACCCAGCACCCTGAGTACTGAGCACCGAGCACCCTGAGTACTGAGCACCCAGCACCCTGAGTACTGAGCAACCAGCGTACTGAGCACTGAGCACCCAGCACCCTGAGTACTGAGCACCGAGCACCCTGAGTACTGAGCACCCAGCACCCTGAGTACTGAGCACCCAGCACCCTGAGCACTGAGCACCCAGCACCCTGAGTACTGAGCACTGAGCACCCTGAGTACTGAGCACCCAGCACCCTGAGTACTGAGCACCCAGCAACCTGAGCACTGAGCACCGAGCACCCTGAGCACTGAGCACCCAGCACCCTGAGCACTGAGCACCCAGCAACCTGAGTACTGAGCACCCTGAGTACTGAGCACACAGCACCCTGAGTACTGAGCACCCAGCACCCTGAGCACTGAGCACCCAGCACCCAGAGCACTGAGCACCCAGCACCCTGAGCACTGAGCACCCTGAGTACTGAGCACTGAGCACCCTGAGTACTGAGCACTGAGCACCCTGAGTACTGAGCACCCAGCACCCTGAGTACTGAGCACCCAGCACCCTGAGCAATGAGCACCCTGAGTACTGAGCACCCAGCAACCTGAGCACTGAGCACCGAGCACCCCGAGTACTGAGCACCGAGCACCCCGAGCACTGAGCACCCAGCACCCGGAGTACTGAGCACCCAGCACCCTGAGTACTAAGCACCTAGCACCCTGAGTACTGAGCACCCAGTATCCTGAGCACTGAACACACAGCACCCTGAGTACTGAGCACCCCGAGCACTGAGTACCCAGCACCCTGAGCACTGAGGAACCAGCACCCTGAGTACTGAGGACCCAGCACCCTGAGCACTGAGCACCCAGCACCCTGAGTACTGAGCACCCAGCACCCTGAGCACTGAGCATCCAGCACCCAGAGCACCGAGCACCCAGCACCCTGAGTACTGAGCACTGAGCACCCAGCACCCCGAGCACTGAGCACTCAGTACCCTGTGTACTGAGCACTGAGTACCCAGGACCCCGAGCACTGAGCACCCAGCACCCTGAATACTGAGCACTGAGCACCCAGCACCCCGAGCACTGAGCACCCAGCACCCCGAGCACTGAGCACCCAGCACCCTGAGTACTGAGCACCCAGCACCCTGAGTACTCAGCACCCAGCACCCTGAGCACTGAGCAACCAGCACCCTGAGTACTGAGCACACTGCACCCCAAGCACTGAGCACCATGAGTACTGAGCACCCAGCACCCCAAGCATTGAGCACCCTGAGTACTGAGCACCCAGCACCCTGATTAATGAGCACCCAGCACCCCGAGCACTGAGCACCCAGCACCCTGAGTACTGAGCACCGAGCACCCTGAGTACTGAGCACCCAGCACCCTGAGTACTGAGCAACCAGCGTACTGAGCACTGAGCACCCAGCACCCTGAGTACTGAGCACCGAGCACCCTGAGTACTGAGCACCCAGCACCCTGAGTACTGAGCACCCAGCACCCTGAGCACTTAGCACCCAGCACCCTGAGTACTGAGCACTGAGCACCCTGAGTACTGAGCACCCAGCACCCTGAGTACTGAGCACCCAGCAACCTGAGCACTGAGCACCGAGCACCCTGAGCACTGAGCACCCAGCACCCTGAGCACTGAGCACCCAGCACCCTGAGTACTGAGCACCCTGAGTACTGAGCACATAGCACCCTGAGTACTGAGCACACAGCACCCTGAGCACTGAGCACCCAGCACCCAGAGCACTGAGCACCCAGCACCCTGAGTACTGAGCACCCAGCACCCCGAGCACTGAGCACCCAGCACCCTGAGTACTGAGCACCCAGCACCCCGAGCACTGAGCACCCAGCAACCTGAGCACTGAGCACCCAGCACACTGAGTACTGAGTACCCTGAGGACTGAGCACCGATCACCCTGAGCACTGAGCACCCAGCACCCTGAGTACTGAGCACCCAGCACCCTGAGCACTGAGCACCCAGCACCCTGAGTACTGAGCAGCGAGCACCCTGAGTACTGAGCACCCATCACCCTGAGTACTGAGCACCCAGCACCCTGAGTACTGAGCACCGAGCACCCTGAGTACTGAGCACCCAGCACCCTGAGGACTCAGCACCCAGCACCCCGAGCACTGAGCACACAGCACCCTGAGTACTGAGCTCCCAGCACCCCGAGCCCTGAGCAGCCAGCACCCTGAGTACTGAGCACCCTGAGTACTGAGCACTGAGCACCCTGAGTACTGAGCACCCAGCACCCTGAGTACTGAGCACCCAGCACCCTGAGCACCGAGCACCCCGAGCACTGAGCACCCAGCACCCCGAGCACTGAACACACAGCACCCTGAGCACCAAGCACCCCGAGCACTGAGCACCCAGCACCCTGAGTACTGAGCACCCAGCACCCTGAGTACTGAGCACCCAGCACCCCGAGCACTGAGTACCCAGCACCCTGAGCACTGAGCACCCAGCACCCTGAGCATTGAGCACCCAGCACCCTGAGCAATGAGCACCCAGCACCCTGAGTACTGAGCACCCAGCACCCCAAGCACTGAGCACCCTGAATACTGAGCACCCAGCACCCTGAGTACTGTGCACTAAGCACCCAGAGCGCTGAGCACCCAGGACCCCGAGCACTGAGTACTGAGCACCCAGCACCCTGAGTACTGAGTACCGAGCTCCCCGAGCACTGATCACCCTGAGTACTGAGCACCCAGAACCCTGAGTACTGAGCACCCAGCACCCTGAGCACTGAGCTCCCAGCACCCTGAGTACTGAGCACCCAGCACCCTGAGCACTGAGCACCCAGCACCCTGAGTACTGAGCAGCGAGCACCCTGAGTACTGAGCACCCAGCACCCTGAGTACTGAGCACCCAGCACCCCAAGCACTGAGCACCCTGAGTACTGAGCACCCAGCACCCTGATTAATCAGCACCCAGCACCCCGAGCACTGAGCACCCAGCACCCTGAGTATTGAGCACCGAGCACACTGGGTACTGAGCACCGAGCACCCTGAGTATTGAGCACCCAGCGTACTGAGCACCGAGCACCCAGCACCCTGAGTACTGAGCAGGCAGCACCCTGAGCACTGAGCACCCAGCACCCTGAGTACTGAGCACTGAGCAACCTGAGTACTGAGCACCCAGCAGGCTGAGTACTGAGCAGCCAGCAACCTGAGCACTGAGCACCGAGCACCCTGAGTACTGAGCACCCAGCACCCCGAGCACTGAGCACCCTGAATACTGAGCACCCAGCACCCTGAGTACTGTGCACTAAGCACCCAGAGCGCTGAGCACCCAGGACCCCGAGCACTGAGTACTGAACACCCAGCACCCTGTGTACTGAGCACCGAGCTCCCCGAGCACTGCGCAACCTGAGTACTGAGCACCCAGCACCCTGAGTACTGAGCACCCAGCACCCTGAGCACTGAGCACCCAGCACCCTGAGTACTGAGCACCCAGCACCCCGAGCACTGAGCACCCAGCACCCTGAGTACTGAGCACCCAGCACCCCGAGCACTGAGCACCCAGCAACCTGAGCACTGAGCACCCAGCACCCTGAGTACTGAGTACCCTGAGGACTGAGCACCGATCACCCTGAGCACTGAGCACCCAGCACCCTGAGTACTGAGCACCCAGCACCCTGAGCACTGAGCACCCAGCACCCTGAGTACTGAGCAGCGAGCACCCTGAGTACTGAGCACCCAGCACCCTGAGGACTCAGCACCCAGCACCCCGAGCACTGAGCACACAGCACCCTGAGTACTGAGCTCCCAGCACCCCGAGCCCTGAGCAGCCAGCACCCTGAGTACTGAGCACCCTGAGTAATGAGCACTGAGCACCCTGAGTACTGAGCACCCAGCACCCTGAGTACTGAGCACCCAGCACCCTGAGCACCGAGCACCCCGAGCACTGAGCACCCAGCACCCCGAGCACTGAACACACAGCACCCTGAGTACTGAGCACCCGGAGCACTGAGCACCCAGCACCCTGAGTACTGAGCAGCGAGCACCCCGATCCCTGAGCACCCAGCACCCCGAGCACTGAGCACCAAGCACCCCGAGCACTGAGCACCCAGCACCCTGAGTACTGAGCACCCAGCACCCTGAGTACTGAGCACCCAGCACCCCGAGCACTGAGTACCCAGCACCCTGAGCACTGAGCACCCAGCACCCTGAGCATTGAGCACCCAGCACCCTGAGCACTGAGCACCCAGCACCCTGAGTACTGAGCACCCAGCACCCCAAGCACTGAGCACCCTGAATAATGAGCACCCAGCACCCTGAGTACTGTGCACTAAGCACCCAGAGCGCTGAGCACCCAGGACCCCGAGCACTGAGTACTGAGCACCCAGCACCCTGAGTACTGAGCACCGAGCTCCCCGAGCACTGATCACCCTGAGTACTGAGCACCCAGATCCCTGAGTACTGAGCACCCAGCACCCTGAGCACTGAGCTCCCAGCACCCTGAGTACTGAGCACCCAGCAACCCGAGAACTGAGCACACAGCACCCTGAGTACTGAGCACCCAGCACCCTGAGTCCTGAGCAACCTGAGCACTGAGCACCCAGCACCCTGAGTACTGAGCACCCTGAGCACTGAGCACCCATCACTCTGATTACTGAGCACCCAGCACCCTGAGCACTGAGCACCCAGCACCCTGAGTACTGAGCAGCGAGCACCCTGAGTACTGAGCACCCAGCACCCTGAGTACTGAGCACCCAGCACCCTGAGTACTGAGCACCGAGCACCCCGAGTACTGAGCACCCAGCACCCTGAGGACTCAGCACCCAGCACCCCGAGCACTGAGCAGCCAGCACCCTGAGTACTGAGCACCCTGAGTACTGAGCACGGAGCACCCTGAGTACTGAGCACCCAGCACCCTGAGTACTGAGCACCCAGCACCCTGAGCAATGAGCACCCTGAGTACTGAGCACCCAGCACCCTGAGCACTGAGCACCGAAAACCCCGCGCACTGAGCACCCAGCACCCAGAGTACTGAGCACCCAGCACCCTGAGAACTAAGCACCGAGCACCCTGAGTACTGAGCACCCAGTACCCTGAGCACTGAACACACAGCACCCTGAGTACTGAGCACCCCGAGCACTGAGCACCCAGCACCCTGAGCACTGAATACCCAGCACCCTGAGTACTGATCACCCAGCAGCCTGAGCACTGAGCACCCAGCACCCTGAGTACTGAGCACCCAGCACCCTGAGCACTGAGCAGCCAGCACCCTGAGTACTGAGCATCCAGGACCCCGATCACTGAGCACCCAGCACCCTGAGTACTGAGCCCTGAGCACCCAGTACCCCGAGCACTGAGCACCCAGCACCCCGAGCACTGAGCACCCAGCACCCTGAGTACTGAGCACCCAGCACCCTGAGTACTCAGCACCCAGCACCTTGAGCACTGAGCAACCAGCACCCTGAGTACTGAGCACCCTGCATCACAAGCACTGAGCACCCTGAGTACTGAGCACCCAGCACCCCAAGCACTGAGCACCCTGAGTACTGAGCACCCAGCACCCTGATTAATGAGCACCCAGCACCCCGAGCACTGAGCACCCAGCACCCTGAGTATTGAGCACCGAGCACACTGAGTACTGAGCACCGAGCACCCTGAGTATTGAGCACCCAGCGTACTGAGCACCGAGCACCCAGCACCCTGAGTACTGAGCACCCAGCACCCTGAGCACTTTGCACCCAGCACCCTGAGTACTGAGCACCCAGCACCCCGAGCACTGAGCACCCTGAATACTGAGCACCCAGCACCCTGAGTACTGTGCACTAAGCACCCAGAGCGCTGAGCACCCAGGACCCCGAGCACTGAGTACTGAACACCCAGCACCCTGTGTACTGAGCACCGAGCTCCCCGAGCACTGCGCACCCTGAGTACTGAGCACCCAGCACCCTGAGTACTGAGCACCCAGCACCCTGAGCACTGAGCACCCAGCACCCTGAGTACTGAGCACCCAGCACCCCGAGCACTGAGCACCCAGCACCGTGAGTACTGAGCACCCAGCACCCCGAGCACTGAGCACCCAGCAACCTGAGTACTGAGCACCCAGCACCCTGAGCACTGAGCACCCAGCACCCTAAGTACTGAGCAGCGAGCACCCTGAGTACTGAGCACCCATCACCCTGAGTACTGAGCACCCAGCACCCTGAGTACTGAGCACCGAGCACCCCAAGTACTGAGCACCCAGCACCCTGAGGACTCAGCACCCAGCACCCCGAGCACTGAGCACACAGCACACTGAGTACTGAGCTCCCAGCACCCCGAGCCCTGAGCAACCATCACCCTGAGTACTGAGCACCCTGAGTACTGAGCACAGAGCACCCTGAGTACTGAGCACCCAGCACCCTGAGTACTGAACACCCAGCACCCTGAGCAATGAGCACCCTGAGTACTGAGCACCCAGCACCCTGAGCACTGAGCACTGAACACACCGAGCACTGAGCACCCAGCACCCGGAGTACTGAGCACCCAGCACCCTGAGTACTAAGCACTGAGCACCCTGAGTACTGAGCACCCAGTACCCTGAGCACTGAACACACAGCAACCTGAGTACTGAGCACCCCGAGCACTTAGCACCCAGCACCCTGAGCACTGAGGACCCAGCACCCTGAGTACTGAGCATCCAGCACCCCGAGCACTGAGCACCCAGCACCCTGAGTACTGAGCACTGAGCACCCAGCACCCCGAGCACTGAGCACCCAGCACCCCGAGCACTGAGCACCCAGCACCCTGAGTACTGAGCACCCAGCACCCTGATGAGCACCCTGAGTACTGAGCACCCAGCACCCTGATTAATGAGCACCCAGCACCCCGAGCACTGAGCACCCAGCACCCTGAGTACTGAGCACCGAGCACCCTGAGTACTGAGCACCCAGCACCCTGAGTCCTGAGCAACCTGAGCACTGAGCACCCAGCACCCTGAGTACTGAGCACCCTGAGCACTGAGCACCCAGCACTCTGATTACTGAGCACCCAGCACCCTGAGCACTGAGCACCCAGCACCCTGAGTACTGAGCAGCGAGCACCCTGAGTACTGAGCACCCAGCACCCTGAGTACTGAGCACCCAGCACCCTGAGTACTGAGCACCGAGCACCCCGAGTACTGAGCACCCAGCACCCTGAGGACTCAGCACCCAGCACCCCGAGCACTGAGCAGCCAGCACCCTGAGTACTGAGCACCCTGAGTACTGAGCACGGAGCACCCTGAGTACTGAGCACGGAGCACCCTGAGTACTGAGCACCCAGCACCCTGAGCAATGAGCACCCTGAGTACTGAGCACCCAGCACCCTGAGCACTGAGCACCGAAAACCCCGCGCACTGAGCACCCAGCACCCAGAGTACTGAGCACCCAGCACCCTGAGTACTAAGCACCGAGCACCCTGAGTACTGAGCACCCAGTACCCTGAGCACTGAACACACAGCACCCTGAGTACTGAGCACCCCGAGCACTGAGCACCCAGCACCCTGAGCACTGAATACCCAGCACCCTGAGTACTGAGCACCCAGCAGCCTGAGCACTGAGCACCCAGCACCCTGAGTACTGAGCACCCAGCACCCTGAGCACTGAGCAGCCAGCACCCTGAGTACTGAGCATCCAGGACCCCGATCACTGAGCACCCAGCACCCTGAGTACTGAGCCCTGAGCACCCAGTACCCCGAGCACTGAGCACCCAGCACCCCGAGCACTGAGCACCCAGCACCCTGAGTACTGAGCACCCAGCACCCTGAGTACTCAGCACCCAGCACCTTGAGCACTGAGCAACCAGCACCCTGAGTACTGAGCACCCTGCATCACAAGCACTGAGCACCCTGAGTACTGAGCACCCAGCACCCCAAGCACTGAGCACCCTGAGTACTGAGCAACCAGCACCCTGATTAATGAGCACCCAGCACCCCGAGCACTGAGCACCCAGCACCCTGAGTATTGAGCACCGAGCACACTGAGTACTGAGCACCGAGCACCCTGAGTATTGAGCACCCAGCGTACTGAGCACCGAGCACCCAGCACCCTGAGTACTGAGCACCCAGCACCCTGAGCACTTTGCACCCAGCACCCTGAGTACTGAGCACCCAGCAACCTGAGCACTGAGCACCGAGCACATTGAGTACTGAGCACCCAGCACCCCGAGCACTGAGCACCCTGAATACTGAGCACCCAGCACCCTGAGTACTGTGCACTAAGCACCCAGAGCGCTGAGCACCCAGGACCCCGAGCACTGAGTACTGAACACCCAGCACCCTGTGTACTGAGCACCGAGCTCCCCGAGCACTGCGCACCCTGAGTACTGAGCACCCAGCACCCTGAGTACTGAGCACCCAGCACCCTGAGCACTGAGCACCCAGCACCCTGAGTACTGAGCACCCAGCACCCCGAGCACTGAGCACCCAGCACCGTGAGTACTGAGCACCCAGCACCCCGAGCACTGAGCACCCAGCAACCTGAGTTCTGAGCACCCAGCACCCTGAGCACTGAGCACCCAGCACCCTAAGTACTGAGCAGTGAGCACCCTGAGTACTGAGCACCCATCACCCTGAGTACTGAGCACCCAGCACCCTGAGTACTGAGCACCGAGCACCCCAAGTACTGAGCACCCAGCACCCTGAGGACTCAGCACCCAGCACCCCGAGCACTGAGCACACAGCACACTGAGTACTGAGCTCCCAGCACCCCGAGCCCTGAGCAACCATCACCCTGAGTACTGAGCACCCTGAGTACTGAGCACAGAGCACCCTGAGTACTGAGCACCCAGCACCCTGAGTACTGAACACCCAGCACCCTGAGCAATGAGCACCCTGAGTACTGAGCACCCAGCACCCTGAGCACTGAGCACTGAACACACCGAGCACTGAGCACCCAGCACCCGGAGTACTGAGCACCCAGCACCCTGAGTACTAAGCACTGAGCACCCTGAGTACTGAGCACCCAGTACCCTGAGCACTGAACACACAGCACCCTGAGTACTGAGCACCCCGAGCACTTAGCACCCAGCACCCTGAGCACTGAGGACCCAGCACCCTGAGTACTGAGCATCCAGCACCCCGAGCACTGAGCACCCAGCACCCTGAGTACTGAGCACTGAGCACCCAGCACCCCGAGCACCCAGCACCCCGAGCACCCAGCACCCCGAGCACTGAGCACCCAGCACCCTGAGTACTGAGCACCCAGCACCCTGATGAGCACCCTGAGTACTGAGCACCCAGCACCCTGATTAATGAGCACCCAGCACCCCGAGCACTGAGCACCCAGCACCCTGAGTACTGAGCACCGAGCACCCTGAGTACTGAGCACCCAGCACCCTGAGTACTGAGCAACCAGCGTACTGAGCACTGAGCACCCAGCACCCTGAGTACTGAGCACCGAGCACCCTGAGTACTGAGCACCCAGCACCCTGAGTACTGAGCACCCAGCACCCTGAGCACTGAGCACCCAGCACCCTGAGTACTGAGCACTGAGCACCCTGAGTACTGAGCACCCAGCACCCTGAGTACTGAGCACCCAGCAACCTGAGCACTGAGCACCGAGCACCCTGAGCACTGAGCACCCAGCACCCTGAGCACTGAGCACCCAGCACCCTGAGTACTGAGCACCCTGAGTACTGAGCACACAGCACCCTGAGTACTGAGCACCCAGCACCCTGAGCACTGAGCACCCAGCACCCAGAGCACTGAGCACCCAGCACCCTGAGCACTGAGCACCCTGAGTACTGAGCACTGAGCACCCTGAGTACTGAGCACTGAGCACCCTGAGTACTGAGCACCCAGCACCCTGAGTACTGAGCACACAGCACCCTGAGTACTGAGCACCCAGCACCCCGAGCACTGAGCACCCAGCACCGTGAGTACTGAGCACCCAGCACCCCGAGCACTGAGCACCCAGCAACCTGAGTTCTGAGCACCCAGCACCCTGAGCACTGAGCACCCAGCACCCTAAGTACTGAGCAGCGAGCACCCTGAGTACTGAGCACCCATCACCCTGAGTACTGAGCACCCAGCACCCTGAGTACTGAGCACCGAGCACCCCAAGTATTGAGCACCCAGCACCCTGAGGACTCAGCACCCAGCACCCCGAGCACTGAGCACACAGCACACTGAGTACTGAGCTCCCAGCACCCCGAGCCCTGAGCAACCATCACCCTGAGTACTGAGCACCCTGAGTACTGAGCACAGAGCACCCTGAGTACTGAGCACCCAGCACCCTGAGTACTGAACACCCAGCACCCTGAGCAATGAGCACCCTGAGTACTGAGCACCCAGCACCCTGAGCACTGAGCACTGAACACACCGAGCACTGAGCACCCAGCACCCGGAGTACTGAGCACCCAGCACCCTGAGTACTAAGCACTGAGCACCCTGAGTACTGAGCACCCAGTACCCTGAGCACTGAACACACAGCACCCTGAGTACTGAGCACCCCGAGCACTTAGCACCCAGCACCCTGAGCACTGAGGACCCAGCACCCTGAGTACTGAGCATCCAGCACCCCGAGCACTGAGCACCCAGCACCCTGAGTACTGAGCACTGAGCACCCAGCACCCCGAGCACTGAGCACCCAGCACCCCGAGCACTGAGCACCCAGCACCCTGAGTACTGAGCACCCAGCACCCTGATGAGCACCCTGAGTACTGAGCACCCAGCACCCTGATTAATGAGCACCCAGCACCCCGAGCACTGAGCACCCAGCACCCTGAGTACTGAGCACCGAGCACCCTGAGTACTGAGCACCCAGCACCCTGAGTACTGAGCAACCAGCGTACTGAGCACTGAGCACCCAGCACCCTGAGTACTGAGCACCGAGCACCCTGAGTACTGAGCACCCAGCACCCTGAGTACTGAGCACCCAGCACCCTGAGCACTGAGCACCCAGCACCCTGAGTACTGAGCACTGAGCACCCTGAGTACTGAGCACCCAGCACCCTGAGTACTGAGCACCCAGCAACCTGAGCACTGAGCACCGAGCACCCTGAGCACTGAGCACCCAGCACCCTGAGCACTGAGCACCCAGCACCCTGAGTACTGAGCACCCTGAGTACTGAGCACACAGCACCCTGAGTACTGAGCACCCAGCACCCTGAGCACTGAGCACCCAGCACCCAGAGCACTGAGCACCCAGCACCCTGAGCACTGAGCACCCTGAGTACTGAGCACTGAGCACCCTGAGTACTGAGCACTGAGCACCCTGAGTACTGAGCACCCAGCACCCTGAGTACTGAGCACACAGCACCCTGAGTACTGAGCACCCAGCACCCCGAGCACTGAGCACCCAGCACCGTGAGTACTGAGCACCCAGCACCCCGAGCACTGAGCACCCAGCAACCTGAGTTCTGAGCACCCAGCACCCTGAGCACTGAGCACCCAGCACCCTAAGTACTGAGCAGCGAGCACCCTGAGTACTGAGCACCCATCACCCTGAGTACTGAGCACCCAGCACCCTGAGTACTGAGCACCGAGCACCCCAAGTACTGAGCACCCAGCACCCTGAGGACTCAGCACCCAGCACCCCGAGCACTGAGCACACAGCACACTGAGTACTGAGCTCCCAGCACCCCGAGCCCTGAGCAACCATCACCCTGAGTACTGAGCACCCTGAGTACTGAGCACAGAGCACCCTGAGTACTGAGCACCCAGCACCCTGAGTACTGAACACCCAGCACCCTGAGCAATGAGCACCCTGAGTACTGAGCACCCAGCACCCTGAGCACTGAGCACTGAACACACCGAGCACTGAGCACCCAGCACCCGGAGTACTGAGCACCCAGCACCCTGAGTACTAAGCACTGAGCACCCTGAGTACTGAGCACCCAGTACCCTGAGCACTGAACACACAGCACCCTGAGTACTGAGCACCCCGAGCACTTAGCACCCAGCACCCTGAGCACTGAGGACCCAGCACCCTGAGTACTGAGCATCCAGCACCCCGAGCACTGAGCACCCAGCACCCTGAGTACTGAGCACTGAGCACCCAGCACCCCGAGCACTGAGCACCCAGCACCCCGAGCACTGAGCACCCAGCACCCTGAGTACTGAGCACCCAGCACCCTGATGAGCACCCTGAGTACTGAGCACCCAGCACCCTGATTAATGAGCACCCAGCACCCCGAGCACTGAGCACCCAGCACCCTGAGTACTGAGCACCGAGCACCCTGAGTACTGAGCACCCAGCACCCTGAGTCCTGAGCAACCTGAGCACTGAGCACCCAGCACCCTGAGTACTGAGCACCCTGAGCACTGAGCACCCATCACTCTGATTACTGAGCACCCAGCACCCTGAGCACTGAGCACCCAGCACCCTGAGTACTGAGCAGCGAGCACCCTGAGTACTGAGCACCCAGCACCCTGAGTACTGAGCACCCAGCACCCTGAGTACTGAGCACCGAGCACCCCGAGTACTGAGCACCCAGCACCCTGAGGACTCAGCACCCAGCACCCCGAGCACTGAGCAGCCAGCACCCTGAGTACTGAGCACCCTGAGTACTGAGCACGGAGCACCCTGAGTACTGAGCACCCAGCACCCTGAGTACTGAGCACCCAGCACCCTGAGCAATGAGCACCCTGAGTACTGAGCACCCAGCACCCTGAGCACTGAGCACCGAAAACCCCGCGCACTGAGCACCCAGCACCCAGAGTACTGAGCACCCAGCACCCTGAGTACTAAGCACCGAGCACCCTGAGTACTGAGCACCCAGTACCCTGAGCACTGAACACACAGCACCCTGAGTACTGAGCACCCCGAGCACTGAGCACCCAGCACCCTGAGCACTGAATACCCAGCACCCTGAGTACTGAGCACCCAGCAGCCTGAGCACTGAGCACCCAGCACCCTGAGTACTGAGCACCCAGCACCCTGAGCACTGAGCAGCCAGCACCCTGAGTACTGAGCATCCAGGACCCCGACCACTGAGCACCCAGCACCCTGAGTACTGAGCCCTGAGCACCCAGTACCCCGAGCACTGAGCACCCAGCACCCCGAGCACTGAGCACCCAGCACCCTGAGTACTGAGCACCCAGCACCCTGAGTACTCAGCACCCAGCACCTTGAGCACTGAGCAACCAGCACCCTGAGTACTGAGCACCCTGCATCACAAGCACTGAGCACCCTGAGTACTGAGCACCCAGCACCCCAAGCACTGAGCACCCTGAGTACTGAGCACCCATCACCCTGAGTACTGAGCACCCAGCACCCTGAGTACTGAGCACCGAGCACCCCAAGTACTGAGCACCCAGCACCCTGAGGACTCAGCACCCAGCACCCCGAGCACTGAGCACACAGCACACTGAGTACTGAGCTCCCAGCACCCCGAGCCCTGAGCAACCATCACCCTGAGTACTGAGCACCCTGAGTACTGAGCACAGAGCACCCTGAGTACTGAGCACCCAGCACCCTGAGTACTGAACACCCAGCACCCTGAGCAATGAGCACCCTGAGTACTGAGCACCCAGCACCCTGAGCACTGAGCACTGAACACACCGAGCACTGAGCACCCAGCACCCGGAGTACTGAGCACCCAGCACCCTGAGTACTAAGCACTGAGCACCCTGAGTACTGAGCACCCAGTACCCTGAGCACTGAACACACAGCAACCTGAGTACTGAGCACCCCGAGCACTTAGCACCCAGCACCCTGAGCACTGAGGACCCAGCACCCTGAGTACTGAGCATCCAGCACCCCGAGCACTGAGCACCCAGCACCCTGAGTACTGAGCACTGAGCACCCAGCACCCCGAGCACTGAGCACCCAGCACCCCGAGCACTGAGCACCCAGCACCCTGAGTACTGAGCACCCAGCACCCTGATGAGCACCCTGAGTACTGAGCACCCAGCACCCTGATTAATGAGCACCCAGCACCCCGAGCACTGAGCACCCAGCACCCTGAGTACTGAGCACCGAGCACCCTGAGTACTGAGCACCCAGCACCCTGAGTCCTGAGCAACCTGAGCACTGAGCACCCAGCACCCTGAGTACTGAGCACCCTGAGCACTGAGCACCCAGCACTCTGATTACTGAGCACCCAGCACCCTGAGCACTGAGCACCCAGCACCCTGAGTACTGAGCAGCGAGCACCCTGAGTACTGAGCACCCAGCACCCTGAGTACTGAGCACCCAGCACCCTGAGTACTGAGCACCGAGCACCCCGAGTACTGAGCACCCAGCACCCTGAGGACTCAGCACCCAGCACCCCGAGCACTGAGCAGCCAGCACCCTGAGTACTGAGCACCCTGAGTACTGAGCACGGAGCACCCTGAGTACTGAGCACGGAGCACCCTGAGTACTGAGCACCCAGCACCCTGAGCAATGAGCACCCTGAGTACTGAGCACCCAGCACCCTGAGCACTGAGCACCGAAAACCCCGCGCACTGAGCACCCAGCACCCAGAGTACTGAGCACCCAGCACCCTGAGTACTAAGCACCGAGCACCCTGAGTACTGAGCACCCAGTACCCTGAGCACTGAACACACAGCACCCTGAGTACTGAGCACCCCGAGCACTGAGCACCCAGCACCCTGAGCACTGAATACCCAGCACCCTGAGTACTGAGCACCCAGCAGCCTGAGCACTGAGCACCCAGCACCCTGAGTACTGAGCACCCAGCACCCTGAGCACTGAGCAGCCAGCACCCTGAGTACTGAGCATCCAGGACCCCGATCACTGAGCACCCAGCACCCTGAGTACTGAGCCCTGAGCACCCAGTACCCCGAGCACTGAGCACCCAGCACCCCGAGCACTGAGCACCCAGCACCCTGAGTACTGAGCACCCAGCACCCTGAGTACTCAGCACCCAGCACCTTGAGCACTGAGCAACCAGCACCCTGAGTACTGAGCACCCTGCATCACAAGCACTGAGCACCCTGAGTACTGAGCACCCAGCACCCCAAGCACTGAGCACCCTGAGTACTGAGCAACCAGCACCCTGATTAATGAGCACCCAGCACCCCGAGCACTGAGCACCCAGCACCCTGAGTATTGAGCACCGAGCACACTGAGTACTGAGCACCGAGCACCCTGAGTATTGAGCACCCAGCGTACTGAGCACCGAGCACCCAGCACCCTGAGTACTGAGCACCCAGCACCCTGAGCACTTTGCACCCAGCACCCTGAGTACTGAGCACCCAGCAACCTGAGCACTGAGCACCGAGCACATTGAGTACTGAGCACCCAGCACCCCGAGCACTGAGCACCCTGAATACTGAGCACCCAGCACCCTGAGTACTGTGCACTAAGCACCCAGAGCGCTGAGCACCCAGGACCCCGAGCACTGAGTACTGAACACCCAGCACCCTGTGTACTGAGCACCGAGCTCCCCGAGCACTGCGCACCCTGAGTACTGAGCACCCAGCACCCTGAGTACTGAGCACCCAGCACCCTGAGCACTGAGCACCCAGCACCCTGAGTACTGAGCACCCAGCACCCCGAGCACTGAGCACCCAGCACCGTGAGTACTGAGCACCCAGCACCCCGAGCACTGAGCACCCAGCAACCTGAGTTCTGAGCACCCAGCACCCTGAGCACTGAGCACCCAGCACCCTAAGTACTGAGCAGTGAGCACCCTGAGTACTGAGCACCCATCACCCTGAGTACTGAGCACCCAGCACCCTGAGTACTGAGCACCAAGCACCCCAAGTACTGAGCACCCAGCACCCTGAGGACTCAGCACCCAGCACCCCGAGCACTGAGCACACAGCACACTGAGTACTGAGCTCCCAGCACCCCGAGCCCTGAGCAACCATCACCCTGAGTACTGAGCACCCTGAGTACTGAGCACAGAGCACCCTGAGTACTGAGCACCCAGCACCCTGAGTACTGAACACCCAGCACCCTGAGCAATGAGCACCCTGAGTACTGAGCACCCAGCACCCTGAGCACTGAGCACTGAACACACCGAGCACTGAGCACCCAGCACCCGGAGTACTGAGCACCCAGCACCCTGAGTACTAAGCACTGAGCACCCTGAGTACTGAGCACCCAGTACCCTGAGCACTGAACACACAGCACCCTGAGTACTGAGCACCCCGAGCACTTAGCACCCAGCACCCTGAGCACTGAGGACCCAGCACCCTGAGTACTGAGCATCCAGCACCCCGAGCACTGAGCACCCAGCACCCTGAGTACTGAGCACTGAGCAACCAGCACCCCGAGCACCCAGCACCCCGAGCACTGAGCACCCAGCACCCTGAGTACTGAGCACCCAGCACCCTGATGAGCACCCTGAGTACTGAGCACCCAGCACCCTGATTAATGAGCACCCAGCACCCCGAGCACTGAGCACCCAGCACCCTGAGTACTGAGCACCGAGCACCCTGAGTACTGAGCACCCAGCACCCTGAGTACTGAGCAACCAGCGTACTGAGCACTGAGCACCCAGCACCCTGAGTACTGAGCACCGAGCACCCTGAGTACTGAGCACCCAGCACCCTGAGTACTGAGCACCCAGCACCCTGAGCACTGAGCACCCAGCACCCTGAGTACTGAGCACTGAGCACCCTGAGTACTGAGCACCCAGCACCCTGAGTACTGAGCACCCAGCAACCTGAGCACTGAGCACCGAGCACCCTGAGCACTGAGCACCCAGCTCCCTGAGCACTGAGCACCCAGCACCCTGAGTACTGAGCACCCTGAGTACTGAGCACACAGCACCCTGAGTACTGAGCACCCAGCACCCTGAGCACTGAGCACCCAGCACCCAGAGCACTGAGCACCCAGCACCCTGAGCACTGAGCACCCTGAGTACTGAGCACTGAGCACCCTGAGTACTGAGCACTGAGCACCCTGAGTACTGAGCACCCAGCACCCTGAGTACTGAGCACACAGCACCCTGAGTACTGAGCACCCAGCACCCCGAGCACTGAGCACCCAGCACCGTGAGTACTGAGCACCCAGCACCCCGAGCACTGAGCACCCAGCAACCTGAGTTCTGAGCACCCAGCACCCTGAGCACTGAGCACCCAGCACCCTAAGTACTGAGCAGCGAGCACCCTGAGTACTGAGCACCCATCACCCTGAGTACTGAGCACCCAGCACCCTGAGTACTGAGCACCGAGCACCCCAAGTACTGAGCACCCAGCACCCTGAGGACTCAGCACCCAGCACCCCGAGCACTGAGCACACAGCACACTGAGTACTGAGCTCCCAGCACCCCGAGCCCTGAGCAACCATCACCCTGAGTACTGAGCACCCTGAGTACTGAGCACAGAGCACCCTGAGTACTGAGCACCCAGCACCCTGAGTACTGAACACCCAGCACCCTGAGCAATGAGCACCCTGAGTACTGAGCACCCAGCACCCTGAGCACTGAGCACTGAACACACCGAGCACTGAGCACCCAGCACCCGGAGTACTGAGCACCCAGCACCCTGAGTACTAAGCACTGAGCACCCTGAGTACTGAGCACCCAGTACCCTGAGCACTGAACACACAGCACCCTGAGTACTGAGCACCCCGAGCACTTAGCACCCAGCACCCTGAGCACTGAGGACCCAGCACCCTGAGTACTGAGCATCCAGCACCCCGAGCACTGAGCACCCAGCACCCTGAGTACTGAGCACTGAGCACCCAGCACCCCGAGCACTGAGCACCCAGCACCCCGAGCACTGAGCACCCAGCACCCTGAGTACTGAGCACCCAGCACCCTGATGAGCACCCTGAGTACTGAGCACCCAGCACCCTGATTAATGAGCACCCAGCACCCCGAGCACTGAGCACCCAGCACCCTGAGTACTGAGCACCGAGCACCCTGAGTACTGAGCACCCAGCACCCTGAGTACTGAGCAACCAGCGTACTGAGCACTGAGCACCCAGCACCCTGAGTACTGAGCACCGAGCACCCTGAGTACTGAGCACCCAGCACCCTGAGTACTGAGCACCCAGCACCCTGAGCACTGAGCACCCAGCACCCTGAGTACTGAGCACTGAGCACCCTGAGTACTGAGCACCCAGCACCCTGAGTACTGAGCACCCAGCAACCTGAGCACTGAGCACCGAGCACCCTGAGCACTGAGCACCCAGCACCCTGAGCACTGAGCACCCAGCACCCTGAGTACTGAGCACCCTGAGTACTGAGCACACAGCACCCTGAGTACTGAGCACCCAGCACCCTGAGCACTGAGCACCCAGCACCCAGAGCACTGAGCACCCAGCACCCTGAGCACTGAGCACCCTGAGTACTGAGCACTGAGCACCCTGAGTACTGAGCACTGAGCACCCTGAGTACTGAGCACCCAGCACCCTGAGTACTGAGCACACAGCACCCTGAGTACTGAGCACCCAGCACCCCGAGCACTGAGCACCCAGCACCGTGAGTACTGAGCACCCAGCACCCCGAGCACTGAGCACCCAGCAACCTGAGTTCTGAGCACCCAGCACCCTGAGCACTGAGCACCCAGCACCCTAAGTACTGAGCAGCGAGCACCCTGAGTACTGAGCACCCATCACCCTGAGTACTGAGCACCCAGCACCCTGAGTACTGAGCACCGAGCACCCCAAGTACTGAGCACCCAGCACCCTGAGGACTCAGCACCCAGCACCCCGAGCACTGAGCACACAGCACACTGAGTACTGAGCTCCCAGCACCCCGAGCCCTGAGCAACCATCACCCTGAGTACTGAGCACCCTGAGTACTGAGCACAGAGCACCCTGAGTACTGAGCACCCAGCACCCTGAGTACTGAACACCCAGCACCCTGAGCAATGAGCACCCTGAGTACTGAGCACCCAGCACCCTGAGCACTGAGCACTGAACACACCGAGCACTGAGCACCCAGCACCCGGAGTACTGAGCACCCAGCACCCTGAGTACTAAGCACTGAGCACCCTGAGTACTGAGCACCCAGTACCCTGAGCACTGAACACACAGCACCCTGAGTACTGAGCACCCCGAGCACTTAGCACCCAGCACCCTGAGCACTGAGGACCCAGCACCCTGAGTACTGAGCATCCAGCACCCCGAGCACTGAGCACCCAGCACCCTGAGTACTGAGCACTGAGCACCCAGCACCCCGAGCACTGAGCACCCAGCACCCCGAGCACTGAGCACCCAGCACCCTGAGTACTGAGCACCCAGCACCCTGATGAGCACCCTGAGTACTGAGCACCCAGCACCCTGATTAATGAGCACCCAGCACCCCGAGCACTGAGCACCCAGCACCCTGAGTACTGAGCACCGAGCACCCTGAGTACTGAGCACCCAGCACCCTGAGTCCTGAGCAACCTGAGCACTGAGCACCCAGCACCCTGAGTACTGAGCACCCTGAGCACTGAGCACCCATCACTCTGATTACTGAGCACCCAGCACCCTGAGCACTGAGCACCCAGCACCCTGAGTACTGAGCAGCGAGCACCCTGAGTACTGAGCACCCAGCACCCTGAGTACTGAGCACCCAGCACCCTGAGTACTGAGCACCGAGCACCCCGAGTACTGAGCACCCAGCACCCTGAGGACTCAGCACCCAGCACCCCGAGCACTGAGCAGCCAGCACCCTGAGTACTGAGCACCCTGAGTACTGAGCACGGAGCACCCTGAGTACTGAGCACCCAGCACCCTGAGTACTGAGCACCCAGCACCCTGAGCAATGAGCACCCTGAGTACTGAGCACCCAGCACCCTGAGCACTGAGCACCGAAAACCCCGCGCACTGAGCACCCAGCACCCAGAGTACTGAGCACCCAGCACCCTGAGTACTAAGCACCGAGCACCCTGAGTACTGAGCACCCAGTACCCTGAGCACTGAACACACAGCACCCTGAGTACTGAGCACCCCGAGCACTGAGCACCCAGCACCCTGAGCACTGAATACCCAGCACCCTGAGTACTGAGCACCCAGCAGCCTGAGCACTGAGCACCCAGCACCCTGAGTACTGAGCACCCAGCACCCTGAGCACTGAGCAGCCAGCACCCTGAGTACTGAGCATCCAGGACCCCGACCACTGAGCACCCAGCACCCTGAGTACTGAGCCCTGAGCACCCAGTACCCCGAGCACTGAGCACCCAGCACCCCGAGCACTGAGCACCCAGCACCCTGAGTACTGAGCACCCAGCACCCTGAGTACTCAGCACCCAGCACCTTGAGCACTGAGCAACCAGCACCCTGAGTACTGAGCACCCTGCATCACAAGCACTGAGCACCCTGAGTACTGAGCACCCAGCACCCCAAGCACTGAGCACCCTGAGTACTGAGCACCCAGCACCCTGATTAATGAGCACCCAGCACCCCGAGCACTGAGCACCCAGCACCCTGAGTATTGAGCACCGAGCACACTGAGTACTGAGCACCGAGCACCCTGAGTATTGAGCACCCAGCGTACTGAGCACCGAGCACCCAGCACCCTGAGTACTGAGCACCCAGCACCCTGAGCACTTTGCACCCAGCACCCTGAGTACTGAGCACCCAGCAACCTGAGCACTGAGCACCGAGCACATTGAGTACTGAGCACCCAGCACCCCGAGCACTGAGCACCCTGAATACTGAGCACCCAGCACCCTGAGTACTGTGCACTAAGCACCCAGAGCGCTGAGCACCCAGGACCCCGAGCACTGAGTACTGAACACCCAGCACCCTGTGTACTGAGCACCGAGCTCCCCGAGCACTGCGCACCCTGAGTACTGAGCACCCAGCACCCTGAGTACTGAGCACCCAGCACCCTGAGCACTGAGCACCCAGCACCCTGAGTACTGAGCACCCAGCACCCCGAGCACTGAGCACCCAGCACCGTGAGTACTGAGCACCCAGCACCCCGAGCACTGAGCACCCAGCAACCTGAGTTCTGAGCACCCAGCACCCTGAGCACTGAGCACCCAGCACCCTAAGTACTGAGCAGCGAGCACCCTGAGTACTGAGCACCCATCACCCTGAGTACTGAGCACCCAGCACCCTGAGTACTGAGCACCGAGCACCCCAAGTACTGAGCACCCAGCACCCTGAGGACTCAGCACCCAGCACCCCGAGCACTGAGCACACAGCACACTGAGTACTGAGCTCCCAGCACCCCGAGCCCTGAGCAACCATCACCCTGAGTACTGAGCACCCTGAGTACTGAGCACAGAGCACCCTGAGTACTGAGCACCCAGCACCCTGAGTACTGAACTCCCAGCACCCTGAGCAATGAGCACCCTGAGTACTGAGCACCCAGCACCCTGAGCACTGAGCACTGAACACACCGAGCACTGAGCACCCAGCACCCGGAGTACTGAGCACCCAGCACCCTGAGTACTAAGCACTGAGCACCCTGAGTACTGAGCACCCAGTACCCTGAGCACTGAACACACAGCACCCTGAGTACTGAGCACCCCGAGCACTTAGCACCCAGCACCCTGAGCACTGAGGACCCAGCACCCTGAGTACTGAGCATCCAGCACCCCGAGCACTGAGCACCCAGCACCCTGAGTACTGAGCACTGAGCACCCAGCACACCGAGCACTGAGCACCCAGCACCCCGAGCACTGAGCACCCAGCACCCTGAGTACTGAGCACCCAGCACCCTGATGAGCACCCTGAGTACTGAGCACCCAGCACCCTGATTAATGAGCACCCAGCACCCCGAGCACTGAGCACCCAGCACCCTGAGTACTGAGCACCGAGCACCCTGAGTACTGAGCACCCAGCACCCTGAGTACTGAGCAACCAGCGTACTGAGCACTGAGCACCCAGCACCCTGAGTACTGAGCACCGAGCACCCTGAGTACTGAGCACCCAGTACCCTGAGTACTGAGCACCCAGCACCCTGAGCACTGAGCACCCAGCACCCTGAGTACTGAGCACTGAGCACCCTGAGTACTGAGCACCCAGCACCCTGAGTACTGAGCACCCAGCAACCTGAGCACTGAGCACCGAGCACCCTGAGCACTGAGCACCCAGCACCCTGAGCACTGAGCACCCAGCACCCTGAGTACTGAGCACCCTGAGTACTGAGCACACAGCACCCTGAGTACTGAGCACCCAGCACCCTGAGCACTGAGCACCCAGCACCCAGAGCACTGAGCACCCAGCACCCTGAGCACTGAGCACCCTGAGTACTGAGCACTGAGCACCCTGAGTACTGAGCACTGAGCACCCTGAGTACTGAGCACCCAGCACCCTGAGTACTGAGCACCCAGCACCCTGAGCAATGAGCACCCTGAGTACTGAGCACTCAGCAACCTGAGCACTGAGCACTGAGCACCCCGAGCACTGAGCACCGAGCACCCCGAGCACTGAGCACCCAGCACCCGGAGTACTGAGCACCCAGCACCCTGAGTACTAAGCACCTAGCACCCTGAGTACTGAGCACCCAGTATCCTGAGCACTGAACACACAGCACCCTGAGTACTGAGCACCCCGAGCACTGAGCACCCAGCACCCTGAGCACTGAGGAACCAGCACCCTGAGTACTGAGGACCCAGCACCCTGAGCACTGAGCACCCAGCACCCTGAGTACTGAGCACCCAGCACCCTGAGCACTGAGCATCCAGCACCCAGAGCACCGAGCACCCAGCACCCTGAGTACTGAGCATTGAGCACCCAGCACCCCGAGCACTGAGCACTCAGCACCCTGTGTACTGAGCACTGAGTACCCAGGACCCCGAGCACTGAGCACCCAGCACCCTGAGTACTGAGCACTGAGCACCCAGCAACCCGAGCACTGAGCACCCAGCACCCCGAGCACTGAGCACCCAGCACCCTGAGTACTGAGCACCCAGCACCCTGAGTACTCAGCACCCAGCACCCTGAGCACTGAGCAACCAGCACCCTGAGTACTGAGCACACTGCACCCCAAGCACTGAGCACCATGAGTACTGAGCACCCAGCACCCCAAGCATTGAGCACCCTGAGTACTGAGCACCCAGCACCCTGATTAATGAGCACCCAGCACCCCGAGCACTGAGCACCCAGCACCCTGAGTACTGAGCACCGAGCACCCTGAGTACTGAGCACCCAGCACCCTGAGTACTGAGCAACCAGCGTACTGAGCACTGAGCACCCAGCACCCTGAGTACTGAGCACCCAGCACCCCGAGCACTGAGCACCCAGCACCCTGAGTACTGAGCACCCAGCACCCTGAGCACTGAGCACCCAGCACCCTGAGTACTGAGCACCCAGCACCCCGAGCACTGAGCACCCAGCACCGTGAGTACTGAGCACCCAGCACCCCGAGCACTGAGCACCCAGCAACCTGAGTTCTGAGCATCCAGCACCCTGAGCACTGAGCACCCAGCACCCTGAGTACTGAGCAGCGAGCACCCTGAGTACTGAGCACCCATCACCCTGAGTACTGAGCACCCAGCACCCTGAGTACTGAGCACCGAGCACCCCAAATACTGAGCACCCAGCACCCTGAGGACTCAGAACCCAGCACCCCGAGCACTGAGCACACAGCACCCTGAGTACTGAGCTCCCAGCACCCCGAGCCCTGAGCAACCAGCACCCTGAGTACTGAGCACCCTGAGTACTGAGCACTGAGCACCCTGAGTACTGAGCACCCAGCACCCTGAGTACTGAGCACCCAGCACCCTGAGCAATGAGCACCCTGAGTACTGATCACCCAGCACCCTGAGCACTGAGCACTGAACACACCGAGCACTGAGCACCCAGCACCCGGAGTACTGAGCACCCAGCACCCTGAGTACTAAGCACTGAGCACCCTGAGTACTGAGCACCCAGTACCCTGAGCACTGAACACACAGCACCCTGAGTACTGAGCACCCCGAGCACTTAGCACCCAGCACCCTGATCACTGAGGACCCAGCACCCTGAGTACTGAGCATCCAGCACCCCGAGCACTGAGCACCCAGCACCCTGAGTACTGAGCACTGAGCACCCAGCACCCCGAGCACTGAGCACCCAGCACCCTGATTAATGAGCACCCAGCACCCCGAGCACTGAGCACCCAGCACCCTGAGTACTGAGCACCGAGCACCCTGAGTACTGAGCACCCAGCACCCTGAGTACTGAGCAACCAGCGTACTGAGCACTGAGCACCCAGCACCCTGAGTACTGAGCACCGAGCACCCTGAGTACTGAGCAAACAGCACCCTGAGTACTGAGCACCCAGCACCCTGAGCACTGAGCACCCAGCACCCTGAGTACTGAGCACTGAGCACCCTGAGTACTGAGCACCCAGCACCCTGAGTACTGAGCACCCAGCAACCTGAGCACTGAGCACCGAGCACCCTGAGCACTGAGCACCCAGCACCCTGAGCACTGAGCACCCAGCAACCTGAGTACTGAGCACCCTGAGTACTGAGCACACAGCACCCTGAGTACTGAGCACCCAGCACCCTGAGCACTGAGCACCCAGCACCCAGAGCACTGAGCACCCAGCACCCTGAGCACTGAGCACCCTGAGTACTGAGCACTGAGCACCCTGAGTACTGAGCACTGAGCACCCTGAGTACTGAGCACCCAGCACCCTGAGTACTGAGCACCCAGCACCCTGAGCAATGAGCACCCTGAGTACTGAGCACCCAGCAACCTGAGCACTGAGCACCGAGCACCCCGAGTACTGAGCACCGAGCACCCCGAGCACTGAGCACCCAGCACCCGGAGTACTGAGCACCCAGCACCCTGAGTACTAAGCACCTAGCACCCTGAGTACTGAGCACCCAGTATCCTGAGCACTGAACACACAGCACCCTGAGTACTGAGCACCCCGAGCACTGAGTACCCAGCACCCTGAGCACTGAGGAACCAGCACCCTGAGTACTGAGGACCCAGCACCCTGAGCACTGAGCACCCAGCACCCTGAGTACTGAGCACCCAGCACCCTGAGCACTGAGCATCTAGCACCCAGAGCACCGAGCACCCAGCACCCTGAGTACTGAGCACTGAGCACCCAGCACCCCGAGCACTGAGCACTCAGCACCCTGTGTACTGAGCACTGAGTACCCAGGACCCCGAGCACTGAGCACCCAGCACCCCGAGCACTGAGCACCCAGCACCCCGAGCACTGAGCACCCAGCACCCTGAGTACTGAGCACCCAGCACCCTGAGTACTCAGCACCCAGCACCCTGAGCACTGAGCAACCAGCACCCTGAGTACTGAGCACACTGCACCCCAAGCACTGAGCACCATGAGTACTGAGCACCCAGCACCCCAAGCATTGAGCACCCTGAGTACTGAGCACCCAGCACCCTGATTAATGAGCACCCAGCACCCCGAGCACTGAGCACCCAGCACCCTGAGTACTGAGCACCGAGCACCCTGAGTACTGAGCACCCAGCACCCTGAGTACTGAGCAACCAGCGTACTGAGCACTGAGCACCCAGCACCCTGAGTACTGAGCACCCAGCACCCTGAGCACTGAGCAGCCAGCACCCTGAGTACTGAGCATCCAGGACCCCGACCACTGAGCACCCAGCACCCTGAGTACTGAGCCCTGAGCACCCAGTACCCCGAGCACTGAGCACCCAGCACCCCGAGCACTGAGCACCCAGCACCCTGAGTACTGAGCACCCAGCACCCTGAGTACTCAGCACCCAGCACCTTGAGCACTGAGCAACCAGCACCCTGAGTACTGAGCACCCTGCATCACAAGCACTGAGCACCCTGAGTACTGAGCACCCAGCACCCCAAGCACTGAGCACCCTGAGTACTGAGCACCCAGCACCCTGATTAATGAGCACCCAGCACCCCGAGCACTGAGCACCCAGCACCCTGAGTACTGAGCACCCAGCACCCTGAGTACTGAGCACCCAGCAGCCTGAGCACTGAGCACCCAGCACCCTGAGTACTGAGCACCCAGCACCCTGAGCACTGAGCAGCCAGCACCCTGAGTACTGAGCATCCAGGACCCCGACCACTGAGCACCCAGCACCCTGAGTACTGAGCCCTGAGCACCCAGTACCCCGAGCACTGAGCACCCAGCACCCCGAGCACTGAGCACCCAGCACCCTGAGTACTGAGCACCCAGCACCCTGAGTACTCAGCACCCAGCACCTTGAGCACTGAGCAACCAGCACCCTGAGTACTGAGCACCCTGCATCACAAGCACTGAGCACCCTGAGTACTGAGCACCCAGCACCCCAAGCACTGAGCACCCTGAGTACTGAGCACCCAGCACCCTGATTAATGAGCACCCAGCACCCCGAGCACTGAGCACCCAGCACCCTGAGTATTGAGCACCGAGCACACTGAGTACTGAGCACCGAGCACCCTGAGTATTGAGCACCCAGCGTACTGAGCACCGAGCACCCAGCACCCTGAGTACTGAGCACCCAGCACCCTGAGCACTTTGCACCCAGCACCCTGAGTACTGAGCACCCAGCAACCTGAGCACTGAGCACCGAGCACATTGAGTACTGAGCACCCAGCACCCCGAGCACTGAGCACCCTGAATACTGAGCACCCAGCACCCTGAGTACTGTGCACTAAGCACCCAGAGCGCTGAGCACCCAGGACCCCGAGCACTGAGTACTGAACACCCAGCACCCTGTGTACTGAGCACCGAGCTCCCCGAGCACTGCGCACCCTGAGTACTGAGCACCCAGCACCCTGAGTACTGAGCACCCAGCACCCTGAGCACTGAGCACCCAGCACCCTGAGTACTGAGCACCCAGCACCCCGAGCACTGAGCACCCAGCACCGTGAGTACTGAGCACCCAGCACCCCGAGCACTGAGCACCCAGCAACCTGAGTTCTGAGCACCCAGCACCCTGAGCACTGAGCACCCAGCACCCTAAGTACTGAGCAGCGAGCACCCTGAGTACTGAGCACCCATCACCCTGAGTACTGAGCACCCAGCACCCTGAGTACTGAGCAACGAGCACCCCAAGTACTGAGCACCCAGCACCCTGAGGACTCAGCACCCAGCACCCCGAGCACTGAGTACACAGCACACTGAGTACTGAGCTCCCAGCACCCCGAGCCCTGAGCAACCATCACCCTGAGTACTGAGCACCCTGAGTACTGAGCACAGAGCACCCTGAGTACTGAGCACCCAGCACCCTGAGTACTGAACTCCCAGCACCCTGAGCAATGAGCACCCTGAGTACTGAGCACCCAGCACCCTGAGCACTGAGCACTGAACACACCGAGCACTGAGCACCCAGCACCCGGAGTACTGAGCACCCAGCACCCTGAGTACTAAGCACTGAGCACCCTGAGTACTGAGCACCCAGTACCCTGAGCACTGAACACACAGCACCCTGAGTACTGAGCACCCCGAGCACTTAGCACCCAGCACCCTGAGCACTGAGGACCCAGCACCCTGAGTACTGAGCATCCAGCACCCCGAGCACTGAGCACCCAGCACCCTGAGTACTGAGCACTGAGCACCCAGCACCCCGAGCACTGAGCACCCAGCACCCCGAGCACTGAGCACCCAGCACCCTGAGTACTGAGCACCCAGCACCCTGATGAGCACCCTGAGTACTGAGCACCCAGCACCCTGATTAATGAGCACCCAGCACCCCGAGCACTGAGCACCCAGCACCCTGAGTACTGAGCACCGAGCACCCTGAGTACTGAGCACCCAGCACCCTGAGTACTGAGCAACCAGCGTACTGAGCACTGAGCACCCAGCACCCTGAGTACTGAGCACCGAGCACCCTGAGTACTGAGCACCCAGTACCCTGAGTACTGAGCACCCAGCACCCTGAGCACTGAGCACCCAGCACCCTGAGTACTGAGCACTGAGCACCCTGAGTACTGAGCACCCAGCACCCTGAGTACTGAGCACCCAGCAACCTGAGCACTGAGCACCGAGCACCCTGAGCACTGAGCACCCAGCACCCTGAGCACTGAGCACCCAGCACCCTGAGTACTGAGCACCCTGAGTACTGAGCACACAGCACCCTGAGTACTGAGCACCCAGCACCCTGAGCACTGAGCACCCAGCACCCAGAGCACTGAGCACCCAGCACCCTGAGCACTGAGCACCCTGAGTACTGAGCACTGAGCACCCTGAGTACTGAGCACTGAGCACCCTGAGTACTGAGCACCCAGCACCCTGAGTACTGAGCACCCAGCACCCTGAGCAATGAGCACCCTGAGTACTGAGCACTCAGCAACCTGAGCACTGAGCACCGAGCACCCCGAGCACTGAGCACCGAGCACCCCGAGCACTGAGCACCCAGCACCCGGGTACTGAGCACCCAGCACCCTGAGTACTAAGCACCTAGCACCCTGAGTACTGAGCACCCAGTATCCTGAGCACTGAACACACAGCACCCTGAGTACTGAGCACCCCGAGCACTGAGCACCCAGCACCCTGAGCACTGAGGAACCAGCACCCTGAGTACTGAGGACCCAGCACCCTGAGCACTGAGCACCCAGCACCCTGAGTACTGAGCACCCAGCACCCTGAGCACTGAGCATCCAGCACCCAGAGCACCGAGCACCGAGCACCCTGAGTACTGAGCATTGAGCACCCAGCACCCCGAGCACTGAGCACTCAGCACCCTGTGTACTGAGCACTGAGTACCCAGGACCCCGAGCACTGAGCACCCAGCACCCTGAGTACTGAGCACTGAGCACCCAGCAACCCGAGCACTGAGCACCCAGCACCCCGAGCACTGAGCACCCAGCACCCTGAGTACTGAGCACCCAGCACCCTGAGTACTCAGCACCCAGCACCCTGAGCACTGAGCAACCAGCACCCTGAGTACTGAGCACACTGCACCCCAAGCACTGAGCACCATGAGTACTGAGCACCCAGCACCCCAAGCATTGAGCACCCTGAGTACTGAGCACCCAGCACCCTGATTAATGAGCACCCAGCACCCCGAGCACTGAGCACCCAGCACCCTGAGTACTGAGCACCGAGCACCCTGAGTACTGAGCACCCAGCACCCTGAGTACTGAGCAACCAGCGTACTGAGCACTGAGCACCCAGCACCCTGAGTACTGAGCACCCAGCACCCCGAGCACTGAGCACCCAGCACCCTGAGTACTGAGCACCCAGCACCCTGAGCACTGAGCACCCAGCACCCTGAGTACTGAGCACCCAGCACCCCGAGCACTGAGCACCCAGCACCGTGAGTACTGAGCACCCAGCACCCCGAGCACTGAGCACCCAGCAACCTGAGTTCTGAGCATCCAGCACCCTGAGCACTGAGCACCCAGCACCCTGAGTACTGAGCAGCGAGCACCCTGAGTACTGAGCACCCATCACCCTGAGTACTGAGCACCCAGCACCCTGAGTACTGAGCACCGAGCACCCCAAATACTGAGCACCCAGCACCCTGAGGACTCAGAACCCAGCACCCCGAGCACTGAGCACACAGCACCCTGAGTACTGAGCTCCCAGCACCCCGAGCCCTGAGCAACCAGCACCCTGAGTACTGAGCACCCTGAGTACTGAGCACTGAGCACCCTGAGTACTGAGCACCCAGCACCCTGAGTACTGAGCACCCAGCACCCTGAGCAATGAGCACCCTGAGTACTGATCACCCAGCACCCTGAGCACTGAGCACTGAACACACCGAGCACTGAGCACCCAGCACCCGGAGTACTGAGCACCCAGCACCCTGAGTACTAAGCACTGAGCACCCTGAGTACTGAGCACCCAGTACCCTGAGCACTGAACACACAGCACCCTGAGTACTGAGCACCCCGAGCACTTAGCACCCAGCACCCTGAGCACTGAGGACCCAGCACCCTGAGTACTGAGCATCCAGCACCCCGAGCACTGAGCACCCAGCACCCTGAGTACTGAGCACTGAGCACCCAGCACCCCGAGCACTGAGCACCCAGCACCCTGATTAATGAGCACCCAGCACCCCGAGCACTGAGCACCCAGCACCCTGAGTACTGAGCACCGAGCACCCTGAGTACTGAGCACCCAGCACCCTGAGTACTGAGCAACCAGCGTACTGAGCACTGAGCACCCAGCACCCTGAGTACTGAGCACCGAGCACCCTGAGTACTGAGCACCCAGCACCCTGAGTACTGAGCACCCAGCACCCTGAGCACTGAGCACCCAGCACCCTGAGTACTGAGCACTGAGCACCCTGAGTACTGAGCACCCAGCACCCTGAGTACTGAGCACCCAGCAACCTGAGCACTGAGCACCGAGCACCCTGAGCACTGAGCACCCAGCACCCTGAGCACTCAGCACCCAGCAACCTGAGTACTGAGCACCCTGAGTACTGAGCACACAGCACCCTGAGTACTGAGCACCCAGCACCCTGAGCACTGAGCACCCAGCACCCAGAGCACTGAGCACCCAGCACCCTGAGCACTGAGCACCCTGAGTACTGAGCACTGAGCACCCTGAGTACTGAGCACTGAGCACCCTGAGTACTGAGCACCCAGCACCCTGAGTACTGAGCACCCAGCACCCTGAGCAATGAGCACCCTGAGTACTGAGCACCCAGCAACCTGAGCACTGAGCACCGAGCACCCCGAGTACTGAGCACCGAGCACCCCGAGCACTGAGCACCCAGCACCCGGAGTACTGAGCACCCAGCACCCTGAGTACTAAGCACCTAGCACCCTGAGTACTGAGCACCCAGTATCCTGAGCACTGAACACACAGCACCCTGAGTACTGAGCACCCCGAGCACTGAGTACCCAGCACCCTGAGCACTGAGGAACCAGCACCCTGAGTACTGAGGACCCAGCACCCTGAGCACTGAGCACCCAGCACCCTGAGTACTGAGCACCCAGCACCCTGAGCACTGAGCATCCAGCACCCAGAGCACCGAGCACCCAGCACCCTGAGTACTGAGCACTGAGCACCCAGCACCCCGAGCACTGAGCACTCAGCACCCTGTGTACTGAGCACTGAGTACCCAGGACCCCGAGCACTGAGCACCCAGCACCCTGAATACTGAGCACTGAGCACCCAGCACCCCGAGCACTGAGCACCCAGCACCCCGAGCACTGAGCACCCAGCACCCTGAGTACTGAGCACCCAGCACCCTGAGTACTCAGCACCCAGCACCCTGAGCACTGAGCAACCAGCACCCTGAGTACTGAGCACACTGCACCCCAAGCACTGAGCACCATGAGTACTGAGCACCCAGCACCCCAAGCATTGAGCACCCTGAGTACTGAGCACCCAGCACCCTGATTAATGAGCACCCAGCACCCCGAGCACTGAGCACCCAGCACCCTGAGTACTGAGCAGCGAGCACCCTGAGTACTGAGCACCCAGCACCCTGAGTACTGTGCAACCAGCGTACTGAGCACTGAGCACCCAGCACCCTGAGTACTGAGCACCGAGCACCCTGAGTACTGAGCACCCAGCACCCTGAGTACTGAGCACCCAGCACCCTGAGCACTGAGCACCCAGCACCCTGAGTACTGAGCACTGAGCACCCTGAGTACTGAGCACCCAGCACCCTGAGTACTGAGCACCCAGCAACCTGAGCACTGAGCACCGAGCACCCTGAGCACTGAGCACCCAGCACCCTGAGCACTGAGCACCCAGCACCCTGAGTACTGAGCACCCTGAGTACTGAGCACACAGCACCCTGAGTACTGAGCACACAGCACCCTGAGCACTGAGCACCCAGCACCCAGAGCACTGAGCACCCAGCACCCTGAGTACTGAGCACCCAGCACCCCGAGCACTGAGCACCCAGCACCCTGAGTACTGAGCACCCAGCACCCCGAGCACTGAGCACCCAGCAACCTGAGCACTGAGCACCCAGCACACTGAGTACTGAGTACCCTGAGGACTGAGCACCGATCACCCTGAGCACTGAGCACCCAGCACCCTGAGTACTGAGCACCCAGCACCCTGAGCACTGAGCACCCAGCACCCTGAGTACTGAGCAGCGAGCACCCTGAGTACTGAGCACCCATCACCCTGAGTACTGAGCACCCAGCACCCTGAGTACTGAGCACCGAGCACCCTGAGTACTGAGCACCCAGCACCCTGAGGACTCAGCACCCAGCACCCCGAGCACTGAGCACACAGCACCCTGAGTAATGAGCTCCCAGCACCCCGAGCCCTGAGCAGCAAGCACCCTGAGTACTGAGCACCCTGAGTACTGAGCACTGAGCACCCTGAGTACTGAGCACCCAGCACCCTGAGTACTGAGCACCCAGCAACCTGAGCACCGAGCACCCCGAGCACTGAGCACCCAGCACCCCGAGCACTGAACACACAGCACCCTGAGCACCAAGCACCCCGAGCACTGAGCACCCAGCACCCTGAGTACTGAGCACCCAGCACCCTGAGTACTGAGCACCCAGCACCCCGAGCACTGAGTACCCAGCACCCTGAGCACTGAGCACCCAGCACCCTGAGCATTGAGCACCCAGCACCCTGAGCAATGAGCACCCAGCACCCTGAGTACTGAGCACCCAGCACCCCAAGCACTGAGCACCCTGAATACTGAGCACCCAGCACCCTGAGTACTGTGCACTAAGCACCCAGAGCGCTGAGCACCCAGGACCCCGAGCACTGAGTACTGAGCACCCAGCACCCTGAGTACTGAGTACCGAGCTCCCCGAGCACTGATCACCCTGAGTACTGAGCACCCAGAACCCTGAGTACTGAGCACCCAGCACCCTGAGCACTGAGCTCCCAGCACCCTGAGTACTGAGCACCCAGCACCCCGAGAACTGAGCACACAGCACCCTGAGTACTGAGCACCCAGCACCCTGAGTCCTGAGCAACCTGAGCACTGAGCACCCAGCACCCTGAGTACTGAGCACCCTGAGCACTGAGCACCCATCACCCTGATTACTGAGCACCCAGCACCCTGAGCACTGAGCACCCAGCACCCTGAGTACTGAGCAGCGAGCACCCTGAGTACTGAGCACCCAGCACCCTGAGTACTGAGCACCCAGCACCCTGAGTACTGAGCACCGAGCACCCCGAGTACTGAGCACCCAGCACCCTGAGGACTCAGCACCCAGCACCCCGAGCACTGAGCAGCCAGCACCCTGATTACTGAGCACCCTGAGTACTGAGCACGGAGCAGCCTGAGTACTGAGCACCCAGCACCCTGAGTACTGAGCACCCAGCACCCTGAGCAATGAGCACCCTGAGTACTGAGCACCCAGCACCCTGAGCACTGAGCACCGAAAACCCCGCGCACTGAGCACCCAGCACCCAGAGTACTGAGCACCCAGCACCCTGAGTACTAAGCACCGAGCACCCTGAGTACTGAGCACCCAGTACCCTGAGCACTGAACACACAGCACCCTGAGTACTGAGCACCCCGAGCACTGAGCACCCAGCACCCTGAGCACTGAATACCCAGCACCCTGAGTACTGAGCACCCAGCAGCCTGAGCACTGAGCACCCAGCACCCTGAGTACTGAGCACCCAGCACCCTGAGCACTGAGCAGCCAGCACCCTGAGTACTGAGCATCCAGGACCCCGATCACTGAGCACCCAGCACCCTGAGTACTGAGCCCTGAGCACCCAGTACCCCGAGCACTGAGCACCCAGCACCCCGAGCACTGAGCACCCAGCACCCTGAGTACTGAGCAACCAGCACCCTGAGTACTCAGCACCCAGCACCTTGAGCACTGAGCAACCAGCACCCTGAGTACTGAGCACCCTGCATCACAAGCACTGAGCACCCTGAGTACTGAGCACCCAGCACCCCAAGCACTGAGCACCCTGAGTACTGAGCACCCAGCACCCTGATTAATGAGCACCCAGCACCCCGAGCACTGAGCACCCAGCACCCTGAGTATTGAGCACCGAGCACACTGAGTACTGAGCACCGAGCACCCTGAGTATTGAGCACCCAGCGTACTGAGCACCGAGCACCCAGCACACTGAGTACTGAGCACCCAGCACCCTGAGCACTTTGCACCCAGCACCCTGAGTACTGAGCACCCAGCAACCTGAGCACTGAGCACCGAGCACCCTGAGTACTGAGCACCCAGCACCCCGAGCACTGAGCACCCTGAATACTGAGCACCCAGCACCCTGAGTACTGTGCACTAAGCACCCAGAGCGCTGAGCACCCAGGACCCCGAGCACTGAGTACTGAACACCCAGCACCCTGTGTACTGAGCACCGAGCTCCCCGAGCACTGCGCACCCTGAGTACTGAGCACTGCGCACCCTGAGTACTGAGCACCCAGCACCCTGAGCACTGAGCACCCAGCACCCTGAGTACTGAGCACCCAGCACCCCGAGCACTGAGCACCCAGCACCGTGAGTACTGAACACCCAGCACCCCGAGCACTGAGCACCCAGCAACCTGAGTTCTGAGCACCCAGCACCCTGAGCACTGAGCACCCAGCACCCTAAGTACTGAGCAGCGAGCACCCTGAGTACTGAGCACCCATCACCCTGAGTACTGAGCACCCAGCACCCTGAGTACTGAGCACCGAGTACCCCAAGTACTGAGCACCCAGCACCCTGAGGACTCAGCACCCAGCACCCCGAGCACTGAGCACACAGCACCCTGAGTACTGAGCTCCCAGCACCCCGAGCCCTGAGCAACCATCACCCTGAGTACTGAGCACCCTGAGTACTGAGCACTGAGCACCCTGAGTACTGAGCACCCAGCACCCTGAGTACTGAGCACCCAGCACCCTGAGCAATGAGCACCCTGAGTACTGAGCACCCAGCACCCTGAGCACTGAGCACTGAACACACCGAGCACTGAGCACCCAGCACCCGGAGTACTGAGCACCCAGCACCCTGAGTACTAAGCACTGAGCACCCTGAGTACTGAGCACCCAGTACCCTGAGCACTGAACACACAGCACCCTGAGTACTGAGCACCCCGAGCACTTAGCACCCAGCACCCTGAGCACTGAGGACCCAGCACCCTGAGTAATGAGCATCCAGCACCCCGAGCACTGAGCACCCAGCACCCTGAGTACTGAGCACTGAGCACCCAGCACCCCGAGCACTGAGCACCCAGCACCCCGAGCACTGAGCACCCAGCACCCTGAGTACTGAGCACCCAGCACCCTGATGAGCACCCTGAGTACTGAGCACCCAGCACCCTGATTAATGAGCACCCAGCACCCCGAGCACTGAGCACCCAGCACCCTGAGTACTGAGCACCGAGCACCCTGAGTACTGAGCACCCAGCACCCTGAGTACTGACCAACCAGCGTACTGAGCACTGAGCACCCAGCACCCTGAGTACTGAGCACCGAGCACCCTGAGTACTGAGCACCCAGCACCCTGAGTACTGAGCACCCAGCACCCTGAGCACTGAGCACCCAGCACCCTGAGTACTGAGCACTGAGCACCCTGAGTACTGAGCACCCAGCACCCTGAGTACTGAGCACCCAGCAACCTGAGCACTGAGCACCGAGCACCCTGAGCACTGAGCACCCAGCACCCTGAGCACTGAGCACCCAGCACCCTGAGTACTGAGCACCCTGAGTACTGAGCACACAGCACCCTGAGTACTGAGCACCCAGCACCCTGAGCACTGAGCACCCAGCACCCAGAGCACTGAGCACCCAGCATCCTGAGCACTGAGCACCCTGAGTACTGAGCACTGAGCACCCTGAGTACTGAGCACTGAGCACCCTGAGTACTGAGCACCCAGCACCCTGAGTACTGAGCACCCAGCACCCTGAGCAATGAGCACCCTGAGTACTGAGCACCCAGCAACCTGAGCACTGAGCACCGAGCACCCCGAGCACTGAGCACCGAGCACCCCGAGCACTGAGCACCCAGCACCCGGAGTACTGAGCACCCAGTATCCTGAGCACTGAACACACAGCACCCTGAGTACTGAGCACCCCGAGCACTGAGCACCCAGCACCCTGAGCACTGAGGAAGGAGCACCCTGAGTACTGAGGACCCTGCACCCTGAGCACTGAGCACCCAGCACCCTGAGTACTGAGCACCCAGCACCCTGAGCACTGAGCATCCAGCACCCAGAGCACCGAGCACCCAGCACCCTGAGTACTGAGCACTGAGCACCCAGCACCCCAAGCACTGAGCACTCAGCACCCTGTGTACTGAGCACTGAGTACCCAGGACCCCGAGCACTGAGCACCCAGCACCCTGAGTACTGAGCACTCAGCACCCAGCACCCCGAGCACTGAGCACCCAGCACCCCGAGCACTGAGCACCCAGCACCCTGAGTACTGAGCACCCAGCACCCTGAGTACTCAGCACCCAGCACCCTGAGCACTGAGCAACCAGCACCCTGAGTACTGAGCACACTGCACCCCAAGCACTGAGCACCATGAGTACTGAGCACCCAGCACCCCAAGCATTGAGCACCCTGAGTACTGAGCACCCAGCACCCTGATTAATGAGCACCCAGCACCCCGAGCACTGAGCACCCAGCACCCTGAGTACTGAGCACCGAGCACCCTGAGTACTGAGCACATAGCACCCTGAGTACTGAGCAACCAGCGTACTGAGCACTGAGCACCCAGCACCCTGAGTACTGAGCACCCAGCACCCCGAGCACTGAGCACCCAGCACCCTGAGTACTGAGCACCCAGCACCCTGAGCACTGAGCACCCAGCACCCTGAGTACTGAGCACCCAGCACCCCGAGCACTGAGCACCCAGCACCGTGAGTACTGAGCACCCAGCACCCCGAGCACTGAGCACCCAGCAACCTGAGTTCTGAGCATCCAGCACCCTGAGCACTGAGCACCCAGCACACTGAGTACTGAGCAGCGAGCACCCTGAGTACTGAGCACCCATCACCCTGAGTACTGAGCACCCAGCACCCTGAGTACTGAGCACCGAGCACCCCAAGTACTGAGCACCCAGCACCCTGAGGACTCAGCACCCAGCACCCCGAGCACTGAGCACACAGCACCCTGAGTACTGAGCTCCCAGCACCCCGAGCCCTGAGCAACCAGCACCCTGAGTACTGAGCACCCTGAGTACTGAGCACTGAGCACCCTGAGTACTGAGCACCCAGCACCCTGAGTACTGAGCACCCAGCACCCTGAGCAATGAGCACCCTGAGTACTGAGCACCCAGCACCCTGAGCACTGAGCACTGAACACACCGAGCACTGAGCACCCAGCACCCGGAGTACTGAGCACCCAGCACCCTGAGTACTAAGCACTGAGCACCCTGAGTACTGAGCACCCAGTACCCTGAGCACTGAACACACAGCACCCTGAGTACTGAGCACCCCGAGCACTTAGCACCCAGCACCCTGAGCACTGAGGACCCAGCACCCTGAGTACTGAGCATCCAGCACCCCGAGCACTGAGCACCCAGCACCCTGAGTACTGAGCACTGAGCACCCAGCACCCCGAGCACTGAGCACCCAGCACCCCGAGCACTGAGCACCCAGCACCCTGAGTACTGAGCACCCAGCACCCTGATGAGCACCCTGAGTACTGAGCACCCAGCACCCTGATTAATGAGCACCCAGCACCCCGAGCACTGAGCACCCAGCACCCTGAGTACTGAGCACCGAGCACCCTGAGTACTGAGCACCCAGCACCCTGAGTACTGAGCAACCAGCGTACTGAGCACTGAGCACCCAGCACCCTGAGTACTGAGCACCGAGCACCCTGAGTACTGAGCACCCAGCACCCTGAGTACTGAGCACCCAGCACCCTGAGCACTGAGCACCCAGCACCCTGAGTACTGAGCACTGAGCACCCTGAGTACTGAGCACCCAGCACCCTGAGTACTGAGCACCCAGCAACCTGAGCACTGAGCACCGAGCACCCTGAGCACTGAGCACCCAGCACCCTGAGCACTGAGCACCCAGCACCCTGAGTACTGAGCACCCTGAGTACTGAGCACACAGCACCCTGAGTACTGAGCACCCAGCACCCTGAGCACTGAGCACCCAGCACCCAGAGCACTGAGCACCCAGCACCCTGAGCACTGAGGACCCTGAGTACTGAGCACTGAGCACCCTGAGTACTGAGCACTGAGCACCCTGAGTACTGAGCACCCAGCACCCTGAGTACTGAGCACCCAGCACCCTGAGCAATGAGCACCCTGAGTACTGAGCACCCAGCAACCTGAGCACTGAGCACCGAGCACCCCGAGTACTGAGCACCGAGCACCCCGAGCACTGAGCACCCAGCACCCGGAGTACTGAGCACCCAGCACCCTGAGTACTAAGCACCTAGCACCCTGAGTACTGAGCACCCAGTATCCTGAGCACTGAACACACAGCACCCTGAGTACTGAGCACCCCGAGCACTGAGCACCCAGCACCCTGAGCACTGAGGAACCAGCACCCTGAGTACTGAGGACCCAGCACCCTGAGCACTGAGCACCCAGCACCCTGAGTACTGAGCACCCAGCACCCTGAGCACTGAGCATCCAGCACCCAGAGCACCGAGCACCCAGCACCCTGAGTACTGAGCACTGAGCACCCAGCACCCCGAGCACTGAGCACTCAGCACCCTGTGTACTGAGCACTGAGTACCCAGGACCCAGAGCACTGAGCACCCAGCACCCTGAGTACTGAGCACTGAGCACCCAGCACCCCGAGCACTGAGCACCCAGCACCCCGAGCACTGAGCACCCAGCACCCTGAGTACTGAGCACCCAGCACCCTGAGTACTCAGCACCCAGCACCCTGAGCACTGAGCAACCAGTACCCTGAGTACTGAGCACACTGCACCCCAAGCAATGAGCACCATGAGTACTGAGCACCCAGCACCCCAAGCATTGAGCACCCTGAGTACTGAGCACCCAGCACCCTGATTAATGAGCACCCAGCACCCCGAGCACTGAGCACCCAGCACCCTGAGTACTGAGCACCGAGCACCCTGAGTACTGAGCACCCAGCACCCTGAGTACTGAGCAACCAGCGTACTGAGCACTGAGCACCCAGCACCCTGAGTACTGAGCACCGAGCACCCTGAGTACTGAGCACCCAGCACCCTGAGTACTGAGCACCCAGCACCCTGAGCACTGAGCACCCAGCACCCTGAATACTGAGCACTTAGCACCCTGAGTACTGAGCACCCAGCACCCTGAGTACTGAGCACCCAGCAACCTGAGCACTGAGCACCGAGCACCCTGAGCACTGAGCACCCAGCACCCTGAGCACTGAGCACCCAGCACCCTGAGTACTGAGCACCCTGAGTACTGAGCACACAGCACCCTGAGTACTGAGCACACAGCACCCTGAGCACTGAGCACCCAGCACCCAGAGCACTGAGCACCCAGCACCCTGAGCACTGAGCACCCTGAGTACTGAGCACTGAGCACCCTGAGTACTGAGCACTGAGCACCCTGAGTACTGAGCACCCAGCACCCTGAGTACTGAGCACCCAGCACCCTGAGCAATGAGCACCCTGAGTACTGAGCACCCAGCAACCTGAGCACTGAGCACCGAGCACCCCGAGCACTGAGCACCGAGCACCCCGAGCACTGAGCACCCAGCACCCGGAGTACTGAGCACCCAGCACCCTGAGTACTAAGCACCTAGCACCCTGCGTACTGAGCACCCAGTATCCTGAGCACTGAACACACAGCACCCTGAGTACTGAGCACCCCGAGCACTGAGCACCCAGCACCCTGAGCACTGAGGAACCAGCACCCTGAGTACTGAGCACCGAGCACCCTGAGTACTGAGCACCCAGCACCCTGAGTACTGAGCAACCAGCGTACTGAGCACTGAGCACCCAGCACCCTGAGTACTGAGCACCGAGCACCCTGAGTACTGAGCACCCAGCACCCTGAGTACTGAGCACCCAGCACCCTGAGCACTGAGCACCCAGCACCCTGAGTACTGAGCACTGAGCACCCTGAGTACTGAGCACCCAGCACCCTGAGTACTGAGCACCCAGCAACCTGAGCACTGAGCACCGAGCACCCTGAGCACTGAGCACCCAGCACCCTGAGCACTGAGCACCCAGCACCCTGAGTACTGAGCACCCTGAGTACTGAGCACACAGCACCCTGAGTACTGAGCACCCAGCACCCTGAGCACTGAGCACCCAGCACCCAGAGCACTGAGCACCCAGCACCCTGAGCACTGAGCACCCTGAGTACTGAGCACTGAGCACCCTGAGTACTGAGCACTGAGCACCCTGAGTACTGAGCACCCAGCACCCTGAGTACTGAGCACCCAGCACCCTGAGCAATGAGCACCCTGAGTACTGAGCACCCAGCAACCTGAGCACTGAGCACCGAGCACCCCGAGCACTGAGCACCGAGCACCCCGAGCACTGAGCACCCAGCACCCGGAGTACTGAGCACCCAGCACCCTGAGTACTAAGCACCTAGCACCCTGAGTACTGAGCACCCAGTATCCTGAGCACTGAACACACAGCACCCTGAGTACTGAGCACCCCGAGCACTGAGCACCCAGCATCCTGAGCACTGAGGAACCAGCACCCTGAGTACTGAGGACCCTGCACCCTGAGCACTGAGCACCCAGCACCCTGAGTACTGAGCACCCAGCACCCTGAGCACTGAGCATCCAGCACCCAGAGCACCGAGCACCCAGCACCCTGAGTACTGAGCACTGAGCACACAGCACCCCGAGCACTGAGCACTCAGCACCCTGTGTACTGAGCACTGAGTACCCAGGACCCCGAGCACTGAGCACCCAGCACCCTGAGTACTAAGCACTCAGCACCCAGCACCCCGAGCACTGAGCACCCAGCACCCCGAGCACTGAGCACCCAGCACCCTGAGTACTGAGCACCCAGCACCCTGAGTACTCAGCACCCAGCACCCTGAGCACTGAGCAACCAGCACCCTGAGTACTGAGCACACTGCACCCCAAGCACTGAGCACCATGAGTACTGAGCACCCAGCACCCCAAGCATTGAGCACCCTGAGTACTGAGCACCCAGCACCCTGATTAATGAGCACCCAGCACCCCGAGCACTGGGCACCCAGCACCCTGAGTACTGAGCACCGAGCACCCTGAGTACTGAGCACCCAGCACCCTGAGTACTGAGCAACCAGCGTACTGAGCACTGAGCACCCAGCACCCTGAGTACTGAGCACCCAGCACCCCGAGCACTGAGCACCCAGCACCCTGAGTACTGAGCACCCAGCACCCTGAGCACTGAGCACCCAGCACCCTGAGTACTGAGCACCCAGCACCCCGAGCACTGAGCACCCAGCACCGTGAGTACTGAGCACCCAGCACCCCGAGCACTGAGCACCCAGCAACCTGAGTTCTGAGCATCCAGCACCCTGAGCACTGAGCACCCAGCACCCTGAGTACTGAGCAGCGAGCACCCTGAGTACTGAGCACCCATCACCCTGAGTACTGAGCACCCAGCACCCTGAGTACTGAGCACCGAGCACCCCAAGTACTGAGCACCCAGCACCCTGAGGACTCAGCACCCAGCACCCCGAGCACTGAGCACACAGCACCCTGAGTACTGAGCTCCCAGCACCCCGAGCCCTGAGCAACCAGCACCCTGAGTACTGAGCACCCTGAGTACTGAGCACTGAGCACCCTGAGTACTGAGCACCCAGCACCCTGAGTACTGAGCACCCAGCACCCTGAGCAATGAGCACCCTGAGTACTGAGCACCCAGCACCCTGAGCACTGAGCACTGAACACACCGAGCACTGAGCACCCAGCACCCGGAGTACTGAGCACCCAGCACCCTGAGTACTAAGCACTGAGCACCCTGAGTACTGAGCACCCAGTACCCTGAGCACTGAACACACAGCACCCTGAGTACTGAGCACCCCGAGCACTTAGCACCCAGCACCCTGAGCACTGAGGACCCAGCACCCTGAGTACTGAGCATCCAGCACCCCGAGCACTGAGCACCCAGCACCCTGAGTACTGAGCACTGAGCACCCAGCACCCCGAGCACTGAGCACCCAGCACCCCGAGCACTGAGCACCCAGCACCCTGAGTACTGAGCACCCAGCACCCTGATGAGCACCCTGAGTACTGAGCACCCAGCACCCTGATTAATGAGCACCCAGCACCCCGAGCACTGAGCACCCAGCACCCTGAGTACTGAGCACCGAGCACCCTGAGTACTGAGCACCCAGCACCCTGAGTACTGAGCAACCAGCGTACTGAGCACTGAGCACCCAGCACCCTGAGTACTGAGCACCGAGCACCCTGAGTACTGAGCACCCAGCACCCTGAGTACTGAGCACCCAGCACCCTGAGCACTGAGCACCCAGCACCCTGAGTACTGAGCACTGAGCACCCTGAGTACTGAGCACCCAGCACCCTGAGCACTGAGCACCCAGCACCCTGAGTACTGAGCACCCAGCACCCCGAGCACTGAGCACCCAGCACCGTGAGTACTGAACACCCAGCACCCCGAGCACTGAGCACCCAGCAACCTGAGTTCTGAGCACCCAGCACCCTGAGCACTGAGCACCCAGCACCCTAAGTACTGAGCAGCGAGCACCCTGAGTACTGAGCACCCATCACCCTGAGTACTGAGCACCCAGCACCCTGAGTACTGAGCACCGAGTACCCCAAGTACTGAGCACCCAGCACCCTGAGGACTCAGCACCCAGCACCCCGAGCACTGAGCACACAGCACCCTGAGTACTGAGCTCCCAGCACCCCGAGCCCTGAGCAACCATCACCCTGAGTACTGAGCACCCTGAGTACTGAGCACTGAGCACCCTGAGTACTGAGCACCCAGCACCCTGAGTACTGAGCACCCAGCACCCTGAGCAATGAGCACCCTGAGTACTGAGCACCCAGCACCCTGAGCACTGAGCACTGAACACACCGAGCACTGAGCACCCAGCACCCGGAGTACTGAGCACCCAGCACCCTGAGTACTAAGCACTGAGCACCCTGAGTACTGAGCACCCAGTACCCTGAGCACTGAACACACAGCACCCTGAGTACTGAGCACCCCGAGCACTTAGCACCCAGCACCCTGAGCACTGAGGACCCAGCACCCTGAGTAATGAGCATCCAGCACCCCGAGCACTGAGCACCCAGCACCCTGAGTACTGAGCACTGAGCACCCAGCACCCCGAGCACTGAGCACCCAGCACCCCGAGCACTGAGCACCCAGCACCCTGAGTACTGAGCACCCAGCACCCTGATGAGCACCCTGAGTACTGAGCACCCAGCACCCTGATTAATGAGCACCCAGCACCCCGAGCACTGAGCACCCAGCACCCTGAGTACTGAGCACCGAGCACCCTGAGTACTGAGCACCCAGCACCCTGAGTACTGACCAACCAGCGTACTGAGCACTGAGCACCCAGCACCCTGAGTACTGAGCACCGAGCACCCTGAGTACTGAGCACCCAGCACCCTTAGTACTGAGCACCCAGCACCCTGAGCACTGAGCACCCAGCACCCTGAGTACTGAGCACTGAGCACCCTGAGTACTGAGCACCCAGCACCCTGAGTACTGAGCACCCAGCAACCTGAGCACTGAGCACCGAGCACCCTGAGCACTGAGCACCTAGCACCCTGAGCACTGAGCACCCAGCACCCTGAGTACTGAGCACCCTGAGTACTGAGCACACAGCACCCTGAGTACTGAGCACCCAGCACCCTGAGCACTGAGCACCCAGCACCCGAGCACTGAGCACCCAGCACCCTGAGCACTGAGCACCCTGAGTACTGAGCACTGAGCACCCTGAGTACTGAGCACTGAGCACCCTGAGTACTGAGCACCCAGCACCCTGAGTACTGAGCACCCAGCACCCTGAGCAATGAGCACCCTGAGTACTGAGCACCCAGCAACCTGAGCACTGAGCACCGAGCACCCCGAGCACTGAGCACCGAGCACCCCGAGCACTGAGCACCCAGCACCCGGAGTACTGAGCACCCAGCACCCTGAGTACTAAGCACCTAGCACCCTGAGTACTGAGCACCCAGTATCCTGAGCACTGAACACACAGCACCCTGAGTACTGAGCACCCCGAGCACTGAGCACCCAGCACCCTGAGCACTGAGGAACCAGCACCCTTAGTACTGAGGACCCTGCACCCTGAGCACTGAGCACCCAGCACCCTGAGTACTGAGCACCCAGCACCCTGAGCACTGAGCATCCAGCACCCAGAGCACCGAGCACCCAGCACCCTGAGTACTGAGCACTGAGCACCCAGCACCCCAAGCACTGAGCACTCAGCACCCTGTGTACTGAGCACTGAGTACCCAGGACCCCGAGCACTGAGCACCCAGCACCCTGAGTACTGAGCACTCAGCACCCAGCACCCCGAGCACTGAGCACCCAGCACCCCGAGCACTGAGCACCCAGCACCCTGAGTACTGAGCACCCAGCACCCTGAGTACTCAGCACCCAGCACCCTGAGCACTGAGCAACCAGCACCCTGAGTACTGAGCACACTGCACCCCAAGCACTGAGCACCATGAGTACTGAGCACCCAGCACCCCAAGCATTGAGCACCCTGAGTACTGAGCACCCAGCACCCTGATTAATGAGCACCCAGCACCCCGAGCACTGAGCACCCAGCACCCTGAGTACTGAGCACCGAGCACCCTGAGTACTGAGCACCCAGCACCCTGAGTACTGAGCAACCAGCGTACTGAGCACTGAGCACCCAGCACCCTGAGTACTGAGCACCCAGCACCCCGAGCACTGAGCACCCAGCACCCTGAGTACTGAGCACCCAGCACCCTGAGCACTGAGCACCCAGCACCCTGAGTACTGAGCACCCAGCACCCCGAGCACTGAGCACCCAGCACCGTGAGTACTGAGCACCCAGCACCCCGAGCACTGAGCACCCAGCAACCTGAGTTCTGAGCATCCAGCACCCTGAGCACTGAGCACCCAGCACCCTGAGTACTGAGCAGCGAGCACCCTGAGTACTGAGCACCCATCACCCTGAGTACTGAGCACCCAGCACCCTGAGTACTGAGCACCGAGCACCCCAAGTACTGAGCACCCAGCACCCTGAGGACTCAGCACCCAGCACCCCGAGCACTGAGCACACAGCACCCTGAGTACTGAGCTCCCAGCACCCCGAGCCCTGAGCAACCAGCACCCTGAGTACTGAGCACCCTGAGTACTGAGCACTGAGCACCCTGAGTACTGAGCACCCAGCACCCTGAGTACTGAGCACCCAGCACCCTGAGCAATGAGCACCCTGAGTACTGAGCACCCAGCACCCTGAGCACTGAGCACTGAACACACCGAGCACTGAGCACCCAGCACCCGGAGTACTGAGCACCCAGCACCCTGAGTACTAAGCACTGAGCACCCTGAGTACTGAGCACCCAGTACCCTGAGCACTGAACACACAGCACCCTGAGTACTGAGCACCCCGAGCACTTAGCACCCAGCACCCTGAGCACTGAGGACCCAGCACCCTGAGTACTGAGCATCCAGCACCCCGAGCACTGAGCACCCAGCACCCTGAGTACTGAGCACTGAGCACCCAGCACCCCGAGCACTGAGCACCCAGCACCCCGAGCACTGAGCACCCAGCACCCTGAGTACTGAGCACCCAGCACCCTGATGAGCACCCTGAGTACTGAGCACCCAGCACCCTGATTAATGAGCACCCAGCACCCCGAGCACTGAGCACCCAGCACCCTGAGTACTGAGCACCGAGCACCCTGAGTACTGAGCACCCAGCACCCTGAGTACTGAGCAACCAGCGTACTGAGCACTGAGCACCCAGCACCCTGAGTACTGAGCACCGAGCACCCTGAGTACTGAGCACCCAGCACCCTGAGTACTGAGCACCCAGCACCCTGAGCACTGAGCACCCAGCACCCTGAGTACTGAGCACTGAGCACCCTGAGTACTGAGCACCCAGCACCCTGAGTACTGAGCACCCAGCAACCTGAGCACTGAGCACCGAGCACCCTGAGCACTGAGCACCCAGCACCCTGAGCACTGAGCACCCAGCACCCTGAGTACTGAGCACCCTGAGTACTGAGCACACAGCACCCTGAGTACTGAGCACCCAGCACCCTGAGCACTGAGCACCCAGCACCCAGAGCACTGAGCACCCAGCACCCTGAGCACTGAGGACCCTGAGTACTGAGCACTGAGCACCCTGAGTACTGAGCACTGAGCACCCTGAGTACTGAGCACCCAGCACCCTGAGTACTGAGCACCCAGCACCCTGAGCAATGAGCACCCTGAGTACTGAGCACCCAGCAACCTGAGCACTGAGCACCGAGCACCCCGAGTACTGAGCACCGAGCACCCCGAGCACTGAGCACCCAGCACCCGGAGTACTGAGCACCCAGCACCCTGAGTACTAAGCACCTAGCACCCTGAGTACTGAGCACCCAGTATCCGGAGCACTGAACACACAGCACCCTGAGTACTGAGCACCCCGAGCACTGAGCACCCAGCACCCTGAGCACTGAGGAACCAGCACCCTGAGTACTGAGGACCCAGCACCCTGAGCACTGAGCACCCAGCACCCTGAGTACTGAGCACCCAGCACCCTGAGCACTGAGCATCCAGCACCCAGAGCACCGAGCACCCAGCACCCTGAGTACTGAGCACTGAGCACCCAGCACCCCGAGCACTGAGCACTCAGCACCCTGTGTACTGAGCACTGAGTACCCAGGACCCCGAGCACTGAGCACCCAGCACCCCGAGCACTGAGCACCCAGCACCCTGAGTACTGAGCACCCAGCACCCTGAGTACTCAGCACCCAGCACCCTGAGCACTGAGCAACCAGCACCCTGAGTACTGAGCACACTGCACCCCAAGCACTGAGCACCATGAGTACTGAGCACCCAGCACCCCAAGCATTGAGCACCCTGAGTACTGAGCACCCAGCACCCTGATTAATGAGCACCCAGCACCCCGAGCACTGAGCACCCAGCACCCTGAGTACTGAGCACCGAGCACCCTGAGTACTGAGCACCCAGCACCCTGAGTACTGAGCAACCAGCGTACTGAGCACTGAGCACCCAGCACCCTGAGTACTGAGCACCGAGCACCCTGAGTACTGAGCACCCAGCACCCTGAGTACTGAGCACCCAGCACCCTGAGCACTGAGCACCCAGCACCCTGAATACTGAGCACTGAGCACCCTGAGTACTGAGCACCCAGCACCCTGAGTACTGAGCACCCAGCAACCTGAGCACTGAGCACCGAGCACCCTGAGCACTGAGCACCCAGCACCCTGAGCACTGAGCACCCAGCACCCTGAGTACTGAGCACCCTGAGTACTGAGCACACAGCACCCTGAGTACTGAGCACACAGCACCCTGAGCACTGAGCACCCAGCACCCAGAGCACTGAGCACCCAGGACCCTGAGCACTGAGCACCCTGAGTACTGAGCACTGAGCACCCTGAGTACTGAGCACTGAGCACCCTGAGTACTGAGCACCCAGCACCCTGAGTACTGAGCACCCAGCACCCTGAGCAATGAGCACCCTGAGTACTGAGCACCCAGCAACCTGAGCACTGAGCACCGAGCACCCCGAGCACTGAGCACCGAGCACCCCGAGCACTGAGCACCCAGCACCCGGAGTACTGAGCACCCAGCACCCTGAGTACTAAGCACCTAGCACCCTGCGTACTGAGCACCCAGTATCCTGAGCACTGAACACACAGCACCCTGAGTACTGAGCACCCCGAGCACTGAGCACCCAGCACCCTGAGCACTGAGGAACCAGCACCCTGAGTACTGAGCACCGAGCACCCTGAGTACTGAGCACCCAGCACCCTGAGTACTGAGCAACCAGCGTACTGAGCACTGAGCACCCAGCACCCTGAGTACTGAGCACCGAGCACCCTGAGTACTGAGCACCCAGCACCCTGAGTACTGAGCACCCAGCACCCTGAGCACTGAGCACCCAGCACCCTGAGTACTGAGCACTGAGCACCCTGAGTACTGAGCACCCAGCACCCTGAGTACTGAGCACCCAGCAACCTGAGCACTGAGCACCGAGCACCCTGAGCACTGAGCACCCAGCACCCTGAGCACTGAGCACCCAGCACCCTGAGTACTGAGCACCCTGAGTACTGAGCACACAGCACCCTGAGTACTGAGCACCCAGCACCCTGAGCACTGAGCACCCAGCACCCAGAGCACTGAGCACCCAGCACCCTGAGCACTGAGCACCCTGAGTACTGAGCACTGAGCACCCTGAGTACTGAGCACTGAGCACCCTGAGTACTGAGCACCCAGCACCCTGAGTACTGAGCACCCAGCACCCTGAGCAATGAGCACCCTGAGTACTGAGCACCCAGCAACCTGAGCACTGAGCACCGAGCACCCCGAGCACTGAGCACCGAGCACCCCGAGCACTGAGCACCCAGCACCCGGAGTACTGAGCACCCAGCACCCTGAGTACTAAGCACCTAGCACCCTGAGTACTGAGCACCCAGTATCCTGAGCACTGAACACACAGCACCCTGAGTACTGAGCACCCCGAGCACTGAGCACCCAGCATCCTGAGCACTGAGGAACCAGCACCCTGAGTACTGAGGACCCTGCACCCTGAGCACTGAGCACCCAGCACCCTGAGTACTGAGCACCCAGCACCCTGAGCACTGAGCATCCAGCACCCAGAGCACCGAGCACCCAGCACCCTGAGTACTGAGCACTGAGCACACAGCACCCCGAGCACTGAGCACTCAGCACCCTGTGTACTGAGCACTGAGTACCCAGGACCCCGAGCACTGAGCACCCAGCACCCTGAGTACTAAGCACTCAGCACCCAGCACCCCGAGCACTGAGCACCCAGCACCCCGAGCACTGAGCACCCAGCACCCTGAGTACTGAGCACCCAGCACCCTGAGTACTCAGCACCCAGCACCCTGAGCACTGAGCAACCAGCACCCTGAGTACTGAGCACACTGCACCCCAAGCACTGAGCACCATGAGTACTGAGCACCCAGCACCCCAAGCATTGAGCACCCTGAGTACTGAGCACCCAGCACCCTGATTAATGAGCACCCAGCACCCCGAGCACTGGGCACCCAGCACCCTGAGTACTGAGCACCGAGCACCCTGAGTACTGAGCACCCAGCACCCTGAGTACTGAGCAACCAGCGTACTGAGCACTGAGCACCCAGCACCCTGAGTACTGAGCACCCAGCACCCCGAGCACTGAGCACCCAGCACCCTGAGTACTGAGCACCCAGCACCCTGAGCACTGAGCACCCAGCACCCTGAGTACTGAGCACCCAGCACCCCGAGCACTGAGCACCCAGCACCGTGAGTACTGAGCACCCAGCACCCCGAGCACTGAGCACCCAGCAACCTGAGTTCTGAGCATCCAGCACCCTGAGCACTGAGCACCCAGCACCCTGAGTACTGAGCAGCGAGCACCCTGAGTACTGAGCACCCATCACCCTGAGTACTGAGCACCCAGCACCCTGAGTACTGAGCACCGAGCACCCCAAGTACTGAGCACCCAGCACCCTGAGGACTCAGCACCCAGCACCCCGAGCACTGAGCACACAGCACCCTGAGTACTGAGCTCCCAGCACCCCGAGCCCTGAGCAACCAGCACCCTGAGTACTGAGCACCCTGAGTACTGAGCACTGAGCACCCTGAGTACTGAGCACCCAGCACCCTGAGTACTGAGCACCCAGCACCCTGAGCAATGAGCACCCTGAGTACTGAGCACCCAGCACCCTGAGCACTGAGCACTGAACACACCGAGCACTGAGCACCCAGCACCCGGAGTACTGAGCACCCAGCACCCTGAGTACTAAGCACTGAGCACCCTGAGTACTGAGCACCCAGTACCCTGAGCACTGAACACACAGCACCCTGAGTACTGAGCACCCCGAGCACTTAGCACCCAGCACCCTGAGCACTGAGGACCCAGCACCCTGAGTACTGAGCATCCAGCACCCCGAGCACTGAGCACCCAGCACCCTGAGTACTGAGCACTGAGCACCCAGCACCCCGAGCACTGAGCACCCAGCACCCCGAGCACTGAGCACCCAGCACGCTGAGTACTGAGCACCCAGCACCCTGATGAGCACCCTGAGTACTGAGCACCCAGCACCCTGATTAATGAGCACCCAGCACCCCGAGCACTGAGCACCCAGCACCCTGAGTACTGAGCACCGAGCACCCTGAGTACTGAGCACCAAGCACCCTGAGTACTGAGCAACCAGCGTACTGAGCACTGAGCACCCAGCACCCTGAGTACTGAGCACCGAGCACCCTGAGTACTGAGCACCCAGCACCCTGAGTACTGAGCACCCAGCACCCTGAGCACTGAGCACCCAGCACCCTGAGTACTGAGCACTGAGCACCCTGAGTACTGAGCACCCAGCACCCTGAGTACTGAGCACCCAGCAACCTGAGCACTGAGCACCGAGCACCCTGAGCACTGAGCACGAAGCACCCTGAGCACTGAGCACCCAGCACCCTGAGTACTGAGCACCCTGAGTACTGAGCACACAGCACCCTGAGTACTGAGCACCCAGCACCCTGAGCACTGAGCACCCAGCACCCAGAGCACTGAGCACCCAGCACCCTGAGCACTGAGCACCCTGAGTACTGAGCACTGAGCACCCTGAGTACTGAGCACTGAGCACCCTGAGTACTGAGCACCCAGCACCCTGAGTACTGAGCACCCAGCACCCTGAGCAATGAGCACCCTGAGTACTGAGCACCCAGCAACCTGAGCACTGAGCACCGAGCACCCCGAGTACTGAGCACCGAGCACCCCGAGCACTGAGCACCCAGCACCCGGAGTACTGAGCACCCAGCACCCTGAGTACTAAGCACCTAGCACCCTGAGTACTGAGCACCCAGTATCCTGAGCACTGAACACACAGCACCCTGAGTACTGAGCACCCCGAGCACTGAGCACCCAGCACCCTGAGCACTGAGGAACCAGCACCCTGAGTACTGAGGACCCAGCACCCTGAGCACTGAGCACCCAGCACCCTGAGTACTGAGCACCCAGCAACCTGAGCACTGAGCATCCAGCACCCAGAGCACCGAGCACCCAGCACCCTGAGTACTGAGCACTGAGCACCCAGCACCCCGAGCACTGAGCACTCAGCACCCTGTGTACTGAGCACTGAGTACCCAGGACCCCGAGCACTGAGCACCCAGCACCCTGAGTACTGAGCACTGAGCACCCAGCACCCCGAGCACTGAGCACCCAGCACCCCGAGCACTGAGCACCCAGCACCCTGAGTACTGAGCACCCAGCACCCTGAGTACTCAGCACCCAGCACCCTGAGCACTGAGCAACCAGCACCCTGAGTACTGAGCACACTGCACCCCAAGCACTGAGCACCATGAGTACTGAGCACCCAGCACCCCAAGCATTGAGCACCCTGAGTACTGAGCACCCAGCACCCTGATTAATGAGCACCCAGCACCCCGAGCACTGAGCACCCAGCACCCTGAGTACTGAGCACCGAGCACCCTGAGTACTGAGCACCCAGCACCCTGAGTACTGAGCAACCAGCGTACTGAGCACTGAGCACCCAGCACCCTGAGTACTGAGCACCGAGCACCCTGAGTACTGAGCACCCAGCACCCTGAGTACTGAGCACCCAGCACCCTGAGCACTGAGCACCCAGCACCCTGAATACTGAGCACTGAGCACCCTGAGTACTGAGCACCCAGCACCCTGAGTACTGAGCACCCAGCAACCTGAGCACTGAGCACCGAGCACCCTGAGCACTGAGCACCCAGCACCCTGAGCACTGAGCACCCAGCACCCTGAGTACTGAGCACCCTGAGTACTGAGCACACAGCACCCTGAGTACTGAGCACACAGCACCCTGAGCACTGAGCACCCAGCACCCAGAGCACTGAGCACCCAGCACCCTGAGCACTGAGCACCCTGAGTACTGAGCACTGAGCACCCTGAGTACTGAGCACTGAGCACCCTGAGTACTGAGCACCCAGCACCCTGAGTACTGAGCACCCAGCACCCTGAGTACTGAGCATCCAGCACCCCGAGCACTGAGCACCCAGCACCCTGAGTACTGAGCACCCCGAGCACTTAGCACCCAGCACCCTGAGCACTGAGGACCCAGCACCCTGAGTACTGAGCATCCAGCACCCCGAGCACTGAGCACCCAGCACCCTGAGTACTGAGCACTGAGCACCCAGCACCCCGAGCACTGAGCACCCAGCACCCCGAGCACTGAGCACCCAGCACGCTGAGTACTGAGCACCCAGCACCCTGATGAGCACCCTGAGTACTGAGCACCCAGCACCCTGATTAATGAGCACCCAGCACCCCGAGCACTGAGCACCCAGCACCCTGAGTACTGAGCACCGAGCACCCTGAGTACTGAGCACCCAGCACCCTGAGTACTGAGCAACCAGCGTACTGAGCACTGAGCACCCAGCACCCTGAGTACTGAGCACCGAGCACCCTGAGTACTGAGCACCCAGCACCCTGAGTACTGAGCACCCAGCACCCTGAGCACTGAGCACCCAGCACCCTGAGTACTGAGCACTGAGCACCCTGAGTACTGAGCACCCAGCACCCTGAGTACTGAGCACCCAGCAACCTGAGCACTGAGCACCGAGCACCCTGAGCACTGAGCACCCAGCACCCTGAGCACTGAGCACCCAGCACCCTGAGTACTGAGCACCCTGAGTACTGAGCACACAGCACCCTGAGTACTGAGCACCCAGCACCCTGAGCACTGAGCACCCAGCACCCAGAGCACTGAGCACCCAGCACCCTGAGCACTGAGCACCCTGAGTACTGAGCACTGAGCACCCTGAGTACTGAGCACTGAGCACCCTGAGTACTGAGCACCCAGCACCCTGAGTACTGAGCACCCAGCACCCTGAGCAATGAGCACCCTGAGTACTGAGCACCCAGCAACCTGAGCACTGAGCACCGAGCACCCCGAGTACTGAGCACCGAGCACCCCGAGCACTGAGCACCCAGCACCCGGAGTACTGAGCACCCAGCACCCTGAGTACTAAGCACCTAGCACCCTGAGTACTGAGCACCCCGTATCCTGAGCACTGAACACACAGCACCCTGAGTACTGAGCACCCCGAGCACTGAGCACCCAGCACCCTGAGCACTGAGGAACCAGCACCCTGAGTACTGAGGACCCAGCACCCTGAGCACTGAGCACCCAGCACCCTGAGTACTGAGCACCCAGCACCCTGAGCACTGAGCATCCAGCACCCAGAGCACCGAGCACCCAGCACCCTGAGTACTGAGCACTGAGCACCCAGCACCCCGAGCACTGAGCACCCTGAGTACTGAGCACTGAGCACCCTGAGTACTGAGCACCCAGCACCCTGAGTACTGAGCACCCAGCACCCTGAGCAATGAGCACCCTGAGTACTGAGCACCCAGCAACCTGAGCACTGAGCACCGAGCACCCCGAGTACTGAGCACCGAGCACCCCGAGCACTGAGCACCCAGCACCCGGAGTACTGAGCACCCAGCACCCTGAGTACTAAGCACCTAGCACCCTGAGTACTGAGCACCCAGTATCCTGAGCACTGAACACACAGCACCCTGAGTACTGAGCACCCCGAGCACTGAGCACCCAGCACCCTGAGCACTGAGGAACCAGCACCCTGAGTACTGAGGACCCAGCACCCTGAGCACTGAGCACCCAGCACCCTGAGTACTGAGCACCCAGCAACCTGAGCACTGAGCATCCAGCACCCAGAGCACCGAGCACCCAGCACCCTGAGTACTGAGCACTGAGCACCCAGCACCCCGAGCACTGAGCACTCAGCACCCTGTGTACTGAGCACTGAGTACCCAGGACCCCGAGCACTGAGCACCCAGCACCCTGAGTACTGAGCACTGAGCACCCAGCACCCCGAGCACTGAGCACCCAGCACCCCGAGCACTGAGCACCCAGCACCCTGAGTACTGAGCACCCAGCACCCTGAGTACTCAGCACCCAGCACCCTGAGCACTGAGCAACCAGCACCCTGAGTACTGAGCACACTGCACCCCAAGCACTGAGCACCATGAGTACTGAGCACCCAGCACCCCAAGCATTGAGCACCCTGAGTACTGAGCACCCAGCACCCTGATTAATGAGCACCCAGCACCCCGAGCACTGAGCACCCAGCACCCTGAGTACTGAGCACCGAGCACCCTGAGTACTGAGCACCCAGCACCCTGAGTACTGAGCAACCAGCGTACTGAGCACTGAGCACCCAGCACCCTGAGTACTGAGCACCGAGCACCCTGAGTACTGAGCACCCAGCACCCTGAGTACTGAGCACCCAGCACCCTGAGCACTGAGCACCCAGCACCCTGAATACTGAGCACTGAGCACCCTGAGTACTGAGCACCCAGCACCCTGAGTACTGAGCACCCAGCAACCTGAGCACTGAGCACCGAGCACCCTGAGCACTGAGCACCCAGCACCCTGAGCACTGAGCACCCAGCACCCTGAGTACTGAGCACCCTGAGTACTGAGCACACAGCACCCTGAGTACTGAGCACACAGCACCCTGAGCACTGAGCACCCAGCACCCAGAGCACTGAGCACCCAGCACCCTGAGCACTGAGCACCCTGAGTACTGAGCACTGAGCACCCTGAGTACTGAGCACTGAGCACCCTGAGTACTGAGCACCCAGCACCCTGAGTACTGAGCACCCAGCACCCTGAGTACTGAGCATCCAGCACCCCGAGCACTGAGCACCCAGCACCCTGAGTACTGAGCACCCCGAGCACTTAGCACCCAGCACCCTGAGCACTGAGGACCCAGCACCCTGAGTACTGAGCATCCAGCACCCCGAGCACTGAGCACCCAGCACCCTGAGTACTGAGCACTGAGCACCCAGCACCCCGAGCACTGAGCACCCAGCACCCCGAGCACTGAGCACCCAGCACGCTGAGTACTGAGCACCCAGCACCCTGATGAGCACCCTGAGTACTGAGCACCCAGCACCCTGATTAATGAGCACCCAGCACCCCGAGCACTGAGCACCCAGCACCCTGAGTACTGAGCACCGAGCACCCTGAGTACTGAGCACCCAGCACCCTGAGTACTGAGCAACCAGCGTACTGAGCACTGAGCACCCAGCACCCTGAGTACTGAGCACCGAGCACCCTGAGTACTGAGCACCCAGCACCCTGAGTACTGAGCACCCAGCACCCTGAGCACTGAGCACCCAGCACCCTGAGTACTGAGCACTGAGCACCCTGAGTACTGAGCACCCAGCACCCTGAGTACTGAGCACCCAGCAACCTGAGCACTGAGCACCGAGCACCCTGAGCACTGAGCACCCAGCACCCTGAGCACTGAGCACCCAGCACCCTGAGTACTGAGCACCCTGAGTACTGAGCACACAGCACCCTGAGTACTGAGCACCCAGCACCCTGAGCACTGAGCACCCAGCACCCAGAGCACTGAGCACCCAGCACCCTGAGCACTGAGCACCCTGAGTACTGAGCACTGAGCACCCTGAGTACTGAGCACTGAGCACCCTGAGTACTGAGCACCCAGCACCCTGAGTACTGAGCACCCAGCACCCTGAGCAATGAGCACCCTGAGTACTGAGCACCCAGCAACCTGAGCACTGAGCACCGAGCACCCCGAGTACTGAGCACCGAGCACCCCGAGCACTGAGCACCCAGCACCCGGAGTACTGAGCACCCAGCACCCTGAGTACTAAGCACCTAGCACCCTGAGTACTGAGCACCCCGTATCCTGAGCACTGAACACACAGCACCCTGAGTACTGAGCACCCCGAGCACTGAGCACCCAGCACCCTGAGCACTGAGGAACCAGCACCCTGAGTACTGAGGACCCAGCACCCTGAGCACTGAGCACCCAGCACCCTGAGTACTGAGCACCCAGCACCCTGAGCACTGAGCATCCAGCACCCAGAGCACCGAGCACCCAGCACCCTGAGTACTGAGCACTGAGCACCCAGCACCCCGAGCACTGAGCACTCAGCACCCTGTGTACTGAGCACTGAGTACCCAGGACCCCGAGCACTGAGCACCCAGCACCCTGAGTACTGAGCACTGAGCACCCAGCACCCCGAGCACTGAGCACCCAGCACCCCGAGCACTGAGCACCCAGCACCCTGAGTACTGAGCACCCAGCACCCTGAGTACTCAGCACCCAGCACCCTGAGCACTGAGCAACCAGCACCCTGAGTACTGAGCACACTGCACCCCAAGCACTGAGCACCACGAGTACTGAGCACCCAGCACCCCAAGCATTGAGCACCCTGAGTACTGAGCACCCAGCACCCTGATTAATGAGCACCCAGCACCCCGAGCACTGAGCACCCAGCACCCTGAGTACTGAGCACCGAGCACCCTGAGTACTGAGCACCCAGCACCCTGAGTACTGAGCAACCAGCGTACTGAGCACTGAGCACCCAGCACCCTGAGTACTGAGCACCGAGCACCCTGAGTACTGAGCACCCAGCACCCTGAGTACTGAGCACCCAGCACCCTGAGCACTGAGCACCCAGCACCCTGAATACTGAGCACTGAGCACCCTGAGTACTGAGCACCCAGCACCCTGAGTACTGAGCACCCAGCAACCTGAGCACTGAGCACCGAGCACCCTGAGCACTGAGCACCCAGCACCCTGAGCACTGAGCACCCAGCACCCTGAGTACTGAGCACCCTGAGTACTGAGCACACAGCACCCTGAGTACTGAGCACACAGCACCCTGAGCACTGAGCACCCAGCACCCAGAGCACTGAGCACCCAGCACCCTGAGCACTGAGCACCCTGAGTACTGAGCACTGAGCACCCTGAGTACTGAGCACTGAGCACCCTGTGTACTGAGCACCCAGCACCCTGAGCACTGAGCACCCAGCACCCTGAGTACTGAGCACCCAGCACCCCGAGCACTGAGCACCCAGCACCGTGAGTACTGAGCACCCAGCACCCCGAGCACTGAGCACCCAGCAACCTGAGTTCTGAGCATCCAGCACCCTGAGCACTGAGCACCCAGCACCCTGAGTACTGAGCAGCGAGCACCCTGAGTACTGAGCACCCATCACCCTGAGTACTGAGCACCCAGCACCCTGAGTACTGAGCACCGAGCACCCCAAGTACTGAGCACCCAGCACCCTGAGGACTCAGCACCCAGCACCCCGAGCACTGAGCACACAGCACCCTGAGTACTGAGCTCCCAGCACCCCGAGCCCTGAGCAACCAGCACCCTGAGTACTGAGCACCCTGAGTACTGAGCACTGAGCACCCTGAGTACTGAGCACCCAGCACCCTGAGTACTGAGCACCCAGCACCCTGAGCAATGAGCACCCTGAGTACTGAGCACCCAGCACCCTGAGCACTGAGCACTGAACACACCGAGCACTGAGCACCCAGCACCCGGAGTACTGAGCACCCAGCACCCTGAGTACTAAGCACTGAGCACCCTGAGTACTGAGCACCCAGTACCCTGAGCACTGAACACACAGCACCCTGAGTACTGAGCACCCCGAGCACTTAGCACCCAGCACCCTGAGCACTGAGGACCCAGCACCCTGAGTACTGAGCATCCAGCACCCCGAGCACTGAGCACCCAGCACCCTGAGTACTGAGCACTGAGCACCCAGCACCCCGAGCACTGAGCACCCAGCACCCCGAGCACTGAGCACCCAGCACGCTGAGTACTGAGCACCCAGCACCCTGATGAGCACCCTGAGTACTGAGCACCCAGCACCCTGATTAATGAGCACCCAGCACCCCGAGCACTGAGCACCCAGCACCCTGAGTACTGAGCACCGAGCACCCTGAGTACTGAGCACCCAGCACCCTGAGTACTGAGCAACCAGCGTACTGAGCACTGAGCACCCAGCACCCTGAGTACTGAGCACCGAGCACCCTGAGTACTGAGCACCCAGCACCCTGAGTACTGAGCACCCAGCACCCTGAGCACTGAGCACCCAGCACCCTGAGTACTGAGCACTGAGCACCCTGAGTACTGAGCACCCAGCACCCTGAGTACTGAGCACCCAGCAACCTGAGCACTGAGCACCGAGCACCCTGAGCACTGAGCACCCAGCACCCTGAGCACTGAGCACCCAGCACCCTGAGTACTGAGCACCCTGAGTACTGAGCACACAGCACCCTGAGTACTGAGCACCCAGCACCCTGAGCACTGAGCACCCAGCACCCAGAGCACTGAGCACCCAGCACCCTGAGCACTGAGCACCCTGAGTACTGAGCACTGAGCACCCTGAGTACTGAGCACTGAGCACCCTGAGTACTGAGCACCCAGCACCCTGAGTACTGAGCACCCAGCACCCTGAGCAATGAGCACCCTGAGTACTGAGCACCCAGCAACCTGAGCACTGAGCACCGAGCACCCCGAGTACTGAGCACCGAGCACCCCGAGCACTGAGCACCCAGCACCCGGAGTACTGAGCACCCAGCACCCTGAGTACTAAGCACCTAGCACCCTGAGTACTGAGCACCCAGTATCCTGAGCACTGAACACACAGCACCCTGAGTACTGAGCACCCCGAGCACTGAGCACCCAGCACCCTGAGCACTGAGGAACCAGCACCCTGAGTACTGAGGACCCAGCACCCTGAGCACTGAGCACCCAGCACCCTGAGTACTGAGCACCCAGCACCCTGAGCACTGAGCATCCAGCACCCAGAGCACCGAGCACCCAGCACCCTGAGTACTGAGCACTGAGCACCCAGCACCCCGAGCACTGAGCACTCAGCACCCTGTGTACTGAGCACTGAGTACCCAGGACCCCGAGCACTGAGCACCCAGCACCCTGAGTACTGAGCACTGAGCACCCAGCACCCCGAGCACTGAGCACCCAGCACCCCGAGCACTGAGCACCCAGCACCCTGAGTACTGAGCACCCAGCACCCTGAGTACTCAGCACCCAGCACCCTGAGCACTGAGCAACCAGCACCCTGAGTACTGAGCACACTGCACCCCAAGCACTGAGCACCATGAGTACTGAGCACCCAGCGCCCCAAGCATTGAGCACCCTGAGTACTGAGCACCCAGCACCCTGATTAATGAGCACCCAGCACCCCGAGCACTGAGCACCCAGCACCCTGAGTACTGAGCACCGAGCACCCTGAGTACTGAGCACCCAGCACCCTGAGTACTGAGCAACCAGCGTACTGAGCACTGAGCACCCAGCACCCTGAGTACTGAGCACCGAGCACCCTGAGTACTGAGCACCCAGCACCCTGAGTACTGAGCACCCAGCACCCTGAGCACTGAGCACCCAGCACCCTGAATACTGAGCACTGAGCACCCTGAGTACTGAGCACCCAGCACCCTGAGTACTGAGCACCCAGCAACCTGAGCACTGAGCACCGAGCACCCTGAGCACTGAGCACCCAGCACCCTGAGCACTGAGCACCCAGCACCCTGAGTACTGAGCACCCTGAGTACTGAGCACACAGCACCCTGAGTACTGAGCACACAGCACCCTGAGCACTGAGCACCCAGCACCCAGAGCACTGAGCACCCAGCACCCTGAGCACTGAGCACCCTGAGTACTGAGCACTGAGCACCCTGAGTACTGAGCACTGAGCACCCTGAGTACTGAGCACCCAGCACCCTGAGTACTGAGCACCCAGCACCCTGAGTACTGAGCATCCAGCACCCCGAGCACTGAGCACCCAGCACCCTGAGTACTGAGCACCCCGAGCACTTAGCACCCAGCACCCTGAGCACTGAGGACCCAGCACCCTGAGTACTGAGCATCCAGCACCCCGAGCACTGAGCACCCAGCACCCTGAGTACTGAGCACTGAGCACCCAGCACCCCGAGCACTGAGCACCCAGCACCCCGAGCACTGAGCACCCAGCACGCTGAGTACTGAGCACCCAGCACCCTGATGAGCACCCTGAGTACTGAGCACCCAGCACCCTGATTAATGAGCACCCAGCACCCCGAGCACTGAGCACCCAGCACCCCGAGCACTGAGCACTCAGCACCCTGTGTACTGAGCACTGAGTACCCAGGACCCCGAGCACTGAGCACCCAGCACCCTGAGTACTGAGCACTGAGCACCCAGCACCCCGAGCACTGAGCACCCAGCACCCCGAGCACTGAGCACCCAGCACCCTGAGTACTGAGCACCCAGCACCCTGAGTACTCAGCACCCAGCACCCTGAGCACTGAGCAACCAGCACCCTGAGTACTGAGCACACTGCACCCGAAGCACTGAGCACCATGAGTACTGAGCACCCAGCACCCCAAGCATTGAGCACCCTGAGTACTGAGCACCCAGCACCCTGATTAATGAGCACCCAGCACCCCGAGCACTGAGCACCCAGCACCCTGAGTACTGAGCACCGAGCACCCTGAGTACTGAGCACCCAGCACCCTGAGTACTGAGCAACCAGCGTACTGAGCACTGAGCACCCAGCACCCTGAGTACTGAGCACCGAGCACCCTGAGTACTGAGCACCCAGCACCCTGAGTACTGAGCACCCAGCACCCTGAGCACTGAGCACCCAGCACCCTGAATACTGAGCACTGAGCACCCTGAGTACTGAGCACCCAGCACCCTGAGTACTGAGCACCCAGCAACCTGAGCACTGAGCACCGAGCACCCTGAGCACTGAGCACCCAGCACCCTGAGCACTGAGCACCCAGCACCCTGAGTACTGAGCACCCTGAGTACTGAGCACACAGCACCCTGAGTACTGAGCACACAGCACCCTGAGCATTGAGCACCCAGCACCCAGAGCACTGAGCACCCAGCACCCTGAGCACTGAGCACCCTGAGTACTGAGCACTGAGCACCCTGAGTACTGAGCACTGAGCACCCTGAGTACTGAGCACCCAGCACCCTGAGTACTGAGCACCCAGCACCCTGAGTACTGAGCATCCAGCACCCCGAGCACTGAGCACCCAGCACCCTGAGTACTGAGCACCCCGAGCACTTAGCACCCAGCACCCTGAGCACTGAGGACCCAGCACCCTGAGTACTGAGCATCCAGCACCCCGAGCACTGAGCACCCAGCACCCTGAGTACTGAGCACTGAGCACCCAGCACCCCGAGCACTGAGCACCCAGCACCCCGAGCACTGAGCACCCACTACGCTGAGTACTGAGCACCCAGCACCCTGATGAGCACCCTGAGTACTGAGCACCCAGCACCCTGATTAATGAGCACCCAGCACCCCGAGCACTGAGCACCCAGCACCCTGAGTACTGAGCACCGAGCACCCTGAGTACTGAGCACCCAGCACCCTGAGTACTGAGCAACCAGCGTACTGAGCACTGAGCACCCAGCACCCTGAGTACTGAGCACCGAGCACCCTGAGTACTGAGCACCCAGCACCCTGAGTACTGAGCACCCAGCACCCTGAGCACTGAGCACCCAGCACCCTGAGTACTGAGCACTGAGCACCCTGAGTACTGAGCACCCAGCACCCTGAGTACTGAGCACCCAGCAACCTGAGCACTGAGCACCGAGCACCCTGAGCACTGAGCACCCAGCACCCTGAGCACTGAGCACCCAGCACCCTGAGTACTGAGCACCCTGAGTACTGAGCACACAGCACCCTGAGTACTGAGCACCCAGCACCCTGAGCACTGAGCACCCAGCACCCAGAGCACTGAGCACCCAGCACCCTGAGCACTGAGCACCCTGAGTACTGAGCACTGAGCACCCTGAGTACTGAGCACCCAGCACCCTGAGCAATGAGCACCCTGAGTACTGAGCACCCAGCAACCTGAGCACTGAGCACCGAGCACCCCGAGTACTGAGCACCGAGCACCCCGAGCACTGAGCACCCAGCACCCGGAGTACTGAGCACCCAGCACCCTGAGTACTAAGCACCTAGCACCCTGAGTACTGAGCACCCAGTATCCTGAGCACTGAACACACAGCACCCTGAGTACTGAGCACCCCGAGCACTGAGCACCCAGCACCCTGAGCACTGAGGAACCAGCACCCTGAGTACTGAGGACCCAGCACCCTGAGCACTGAGCACCCAGCACCCTGAGTACTGAGCACCCAGCACCCTGAGCACTGAGCATCCAGCACCCAGAGCACCGAGCACCCAGCACCCTGAGTACTGAGCACTGAGCACCCAGCACCCCGAGCACTGAGCACTCAGCACCCTGTGTACTGAGCACTGAGTACCCAGGACCCCGAGCACTGAGCACCCAGCACCCTGAGTACTGAGCACTGAGCACCCAGCACCCCGAGCACTGAGCACCCAGCACCCCGAGCACTGAGCACCCAGCACCCTGAGTACTGAGCACCCAGCACCCTGAGTACTCAGCACCCAGCACCCTGAGCACTGAGCAACCAGCACCCTGAGTACTGAGCACACTGCACCCCAAGCACTGAGCACCATGAGTACTGAGCACCCAGCACCCCAAGCATTGAGCACCCTGAGTACTGAGCACCCAGCACCCTGATTAATGAGCACCCAGCACCCCGAGCACTGAGTACCCAGCACCCTGAGTACTGAGCACCGAGCACCCTGAGTACTGAGCACCCAGCACCCTGAGTACTGAGCAACCAGCGTACTGAGCACTGAGCACCCAGCACCCTGAGTACTGAGCACCGAGCACCCTGAGTACTGAGCACCCAGCACCCTGAGTACTGAGCACCCAGCACCCTGAGCACTGAGCACCCAGCACCCTGAATACTGAGCACTGAGCACCCTGAGTACTGAGCACCCAGCACCCTGAGTACTGAGCACCCAGCAACCTGAGCACTGAGCACCGAGCACCCTGAGCACTGAGCACCCAGCACCCTGAGCACTGAGCACCCAGCACCCTGAGTACTGAGCACCCTGAGTACTGAGCACACAGCACCCTGAGTACTGAGCACACAGCACCCTGAGCACTGAGCACCCAGCACCCAGAGCACTGAGCACCCAGCACCCTGAGCACTGAGCACCCTGAGTACTGAGCACTGAGCACCCTGAGTACTGAGCACTGAGCACCCTGAGTACTGAGCACCCAGCACCCTGAGTACTGAGCACCCAGCACCCTGAGCAATGAGCACCCTGAGTACTGAGCACCCAGCAACCTGAGCACTGAGCACCGAGCACCCCGAGCACTGAGCACCGAGCACCCCGAGCACTGAGCACCCAGCACCCGGAGTACTGAGCACCCAGCACCCTGAGTACTAAGCACCTAGCACCCTGCGTACTGAGCACCCAGTATCCTGAGCACTGAACACACAGCACCCTGAGTACTGAGCACCCCGAGCACTGAGCACCCAGCACCCTGAGCACTGAGGAACCAGCACCCTGAGTACTGAGCACCGAGCACCCTGAGTACTGAGCACCCAGCACCCTGAGTACTGAGCAACCAGCGTACTGAGCACTGAGCACCCAGCACCCTGAGTACTGAGCACCGAGCACCCTGAGTACTGAGCACCCAGCACCCTGAGTACTGAGCACCCAGCACCCTGAGCACTGAGCACCCAGCACCCAGAGCACTGAGCACCCAGCACCCTGAGCACTGAGCACCCTGAGTACTGAACACACAGCACCCTGAGTACTGAGCACCCCGAGCACTGAGCACCCAGCACCCTGAGCACTGAGGAACCAGCACCCTGAGTACTGAGGACCCAGCACCCTGAGCACTGAGCACCCAGCACCCTGAGTACTGAGCACCCAGCACCCTGAGCACTGAGCATCCAGCACCCAGAGCACCGAGCACCCAGCACCCTGAGTACTGAGCACTGAGCACCCAGCACCCCGAGCACTGAGCACTCAGCACCCTGTGTACTGAGCACTGAGTACCCAGGACCCCGAGCACTGAGCACCCAGCACCCTGAGTACTGAGCACTGAGCACCCAGCACCCCGAGCACTGAGCACCCAGCACCCCGAGCACTGAGCACCCAGCACCCTGAGTACTGAGCACCCAGCACCCTGAGTACTCAGCACCCAGCACCCTGAGCACTGAGCAACCAGCACCCTGAGTACTGAGCACACTGCACCCCAAGCACTGAGCACCATGAGTACTGAGCACCCAGCACCCCAAGCATTGAGCACCCTGAGTACTGAGCACCCAGCACCCTGATTAATGAGCACCCAGCACCCCGAGCACTGAGCACCCAGCACCCTGAGTACTGAGCACCGAGCACCCTGAGTACTGAGCACCCAGCACCCTGAGTACTGAGCAACCAGCGTACTGAGCACTGAGCACCCAGCACCCTGAGTACTGAGCACCGAGCACCCTGAGTACTGAGCACCCAGCACCCTGAGTACTGAGCACCCAGCACCCTGAGCACTGAGCACCCAGCACCCTGAATACTGAGCACTGAGCACCCTGAGTACTGAGCACCCAGCACCCTGAGTACTGAGCACCCAGCAACCTGAGCACTGAGCACCGAGCACCCTGAGCACTGAGCACCCAGCACCCTGAGCACTGAGCACCCAGCACCCTGAGTACTGAGCACCCTGAGTACTGAGCACACAGCACCCTGAGTACTGAGCACACAGCACCCTGAGCACTGAGCACCCAGCACCCAGAGCACTGAGCACCCAGCACCCTGAGCACTGAGCACCCTGAGTACTGAGCACTGAGCACCCTGAGTACTGAGCACTGAGCACCCTGAGTACTGAGCACCCAGCACCCTGAGTACTGAGCACCCAGCACCCTGAGCAATGAGCACCCTGAGTACTGAGCACCCAGCAACCTGAGCACTGAGCACCGAGCACCCCGAGCACTGAGCACCGAGCACCCCGAGCACTGAGCACCCAGCACCCGGAGTACTGAGCACCCAGCACCCTGAGTACTAAGCACCTAGCACCCTGCGTACTGAGCACCCAGTATCCTGAGCACTGAACACACAGCACCCTGAGTACTGAGCACCCCGAGCACTGAGCACCCAGCACCCTGAGCACTGAGGAACCAGCACCCTGAGTACTGAGCACCGAGCACCCTGAGTACTGAGCACCCAGCACCCTGAGTACTGAGCAACCAGCGTACTGAGCACTGAGCACCCAGCACCCTGAGTACTGAGCACCGAGCACCCTGAGTACTGAGCACCCAGCACCCTGAGTACTGAGCACCCAGCACCCTGAGCACTGAGCACCCAGCACCCAGAGCACTGAGCACCCAGCACCCTGAGCACTGAGCACCCTGAGTACTGAACACACAGCACCCTGAGTACTGAGCACCCCGAGCACTGAGCACCCAGCACCCTGAGCACTGAGGAACCAGCACCCTGAGTACTGAGGACCCAGCACCCTGAGCACTGAGCACCCAGCACCCTGAGTACTGAGCACCCAGCACCCTGAGCACTGAGCATCCAGCACCCAGAGCACCGAGCACCCAGCACCCTGAGTACTGAGCACTGAGCACCCAGCACCCCGAGCACTGAGCACTCAGCACCCTGTGTACTGAGCACTGAGTACCCAGGACCCCGAGCACTGAGCACCCAGCACCCTGAGTACTGAGCACTGAGCACCCAGCACCCCGAGCACTGAGCACCCAGCACCCTGAGCACTGAGCACCCAGCACCCTGAGTACTGAGCACCCAGCACCCTGAGTACTCAGCACCCAGCACCCTGAGCACTGAGCAACCAGCACCCTGAGTACTGAGCACACTGCACCCCAAGCACTGAGCACCATGAGTACTGAGCACCCAGCACCCCAAGCATTGAGCACCCTGAGTACTGAGCACCCAGCACCCTGATTAATGAGCACCCAGCACCCCGAGCACTGAGCACCCAGCACCCTGAGTACTGAGCACCGAGCACCCTGAGTACTGAGCACCCAGCACCCTGAGTACTGAGCAACCAGCGTACTGAGCACTGAGCACCCAGCACCCTGAGTACTGAGCACCGAGCACCCTGAGTACTGAGCACCCAGCACCCTGAGTACTGAGCACCCAGCACCCTGAGCACTGAGCACCCAGCACCCTGAATACTGAGCACTGAGCACCCTGAGTACTGAGCACCCAGCACCCTGAGTACTGAGCACCCAGCAACCTGAGCACTGAGCACCGAGCACCCTGAGCACTGAGCACCCAGCACCCTGAGCACTGAGCACCCAGCACCCTGAGTACTGAGCACCCTGAGTACTGAGCACACAGCACCCTGAGTACTGAGCACACAGCACCCTGAGCACTGAGCACCCAGCACCCAGAGCACTGAGCACCCAGCACCCTGAGCACTGAGCACCCTGAGTACTGAGCACTGAGCACCCTGAGTACTGAGCACTGAGCACCCTGAGTACTGAGCACCCAGCACCCTGAGTACTGAGCACCCAGCACCCTGAGCAATGAGCACCCTGAGTACTGAGCACCCAGCAACCTGAGCACTGAGCACCGAGCACCCCGAGCACTGAGCACCGAGCACCCCGAGCACTGAGCACCCAGCACCCGGAGTACTGAGCACCCAGCACCCTGAGTACTAAGCACCTAGCACCCTGCGTACTGAGCACCCAGTATCCTGAGCACTGAACACACAGCACCCTGAGTACTGAGCACCCCGAGCACTGAGCACCCAGCACCCTGAGCACTGAGGAACCAGCACCCTGAGTACTGAGCACCGAGCACCCTGAGTACTGAGCACCCAGCACCCTGAGTACTGAGCAACCAGCGTACTGAGCACTGAGCACCCAGCACCCTGAGTACTGAGCACCGAGTACCCTGAGGACTGAGCACCCAGCACCCTGAGTACTGAGCACCCAGCACCCTGAGCACTGAGCACCCAGCACCCTGAGTACTGAGCACTGAGCACCCTGAGTACTGAGCACCCAGCACCCTGAGTACTGAGCACCCAGCAACCTGAGCACTGAGCACCGAGCACCCTGAGCACTGAGCACCCAGCACCCTGAGCACTGAGCACCCAGCACCCTGAGTACTGAGCACCCTGAGTACTGAGCACACAGCACCCTGAGTACTGAGCACCCAGCACCCTGAGCACTGAGCACCCAGCACCCATAGCACTGAGCACCCAGCACCCTGAGCACTGAGCACCCTGAGTACTGAGCACTGAGCACCCTGAGTACTGAGCACTGAGCACCCTGAGTACTGAGCACCCAGCACCCTGAGTACTGAGCACCAAGCACCCTGAGCAATGAGCACCCTGAGTACTGAGCACCCAGCAACCTGAGCACTGAGCACCAAGCACCCCGAGCACTGAGCACCGAGCACCCCGAGCACTGAGCACCCAGCACCCGGAGTACTGAGCACCCAGCACCCTGAGTACTAAGCACCTAGCACCCTGAGTACTGAGCACCCAGTATCCTGAGCACTGAACACACAGCACCCTGAGTACTGAGCACCCCGAGCACTGAGCACCCAGCATCCTGAGCACTGAGGAACCAGCACCCTGAGTACTGAGGACCCTGCACCCTGAGCACTGAGCACCCAGCACCCTGAGTACTGAGCACCCAGCACCCTGAGCACTGAGCATCCAGCACCCAGAGCACCGAGCACCCAGCACCCTGAGTACTGAGCACTGAGCACACAGCACCCCGAGCACTGAGCACTCAGCACCCTGTGTACTGAGCACTGAGTACCCAGGACCCCGAGCACTGAGCACCCAGCACCCTGAGTACTGAGCACTCAGCACCCAGCACCCCGAGCACTGAGCACCCAGCACCCCGAGCACTGAGCACCCAGCACCCTGAGTACTGAGCACCCAGCACCCTGAGTACTCAGCACCCAGCACCCTGAGCACTGAGCAACCAGCACCCTGAGTACTGAGCACACTGCACCCCAAGAACTGAGCACCATGAGTACTGAGCACCCAGCACCCCAAGCATTGAGCACCCTGAGTACTGAGCACCCAGCACCCTGATTAATGAGCACCCAGCACCCCGAGCACTGGGCACCCAGCACCCTGAGTACTGAGCACCGAGCACCCTGAGTACTGAGCACCCAGCACCCTGAGTACTGAGCAACCAGCGTACTGAGCACTGAGCACCCAGCACCCTGAGTACTGAGCACCCAGCACCCCGAGAACTGAGCACCCAGCACCCTGAGTACTGAGCACCCAGCACCCTGAGCACTGAGCACCCAGCACCCTGAGTACTGAGCACCCAGCACCCCGAGCACTGAGCACCCAGCACCGTGAGTACTGAGCACCCAGCACCCCGAGCACTGAGCACCCAGCAACCTGAGTTCTGAGCATCCAGCACCCTGAGCACTGAGCACCCAGCACCCTGAGTACTGAGCAGCGAGCACCCTGAGTACTGAGCACCCATCACCCTGAGTACTGAGCACCCAGCACCCTGAGTACTGAGCACCGAGCACCCCAAGTACTGAGCACCCAGCACCCTGAGGACTCAGCACCCAGCACCCCGAGCACTGAGCACACAGCACCCTGAGTACTGAGCTCCCAGCACCCCGAGCCCTGAGCAACCAGCACCCTGAGTACTGAGCACCCTGAGTACTGAGCACTGAGCACCCTGAGTACTGAGCACCCAGCACCCTGAGTACTGAGCACCCAGCACCCTGAGCAATGAGCACCCTGAGTACTGAGCACCCAGCACCCTGAGCACTGAGCACTGAACACACCGAGCACTGAGCACCCAGCACCCGGAGTACTGAGCACCCAGCACCCTGAGTACTAAGCACTGAGCACCCTGAGTACTGAGCACCCAGTACCCTGAGCACTGAACACACAGCACCCTGAGTACTGAGCACCCCGAGCACTTAGCACCCAGCACCCTGAGCACTGAGGACCCAGCACCCTGAGTACTGAGCATCCAGCACCCCGAGCACTGAGCACCGAGCACCCTGAGTACTGAGCACTGAGCACCCAGCACCCCGAGCACTGAGCACCCAGCACCCCGAGCACTGAGCACCCAGCACCCTGAGTACTGAGCACCCAGCACCCTGATGAGCACCCTGAGTACTGAGCACCCAGCACCCTGATTAATGAGCACCCAGCACCCCGAGCACTGAGCACCCAGCACCCTGAGTACTGAGCACCGAGCACCCTGAGTACTGAGCACCCAGCACCCTGAGTACTGAGCAACCAGCGTACTGAGCCCTGAGCACCCAGCACCCTGAGTACTGAGCACCGAGCACCCTGAGTACTGAGCACCCAGCACCCTGAGTACTGAGCACCCAGCACCCTGAGCACTGAGCACCCAGCACCCTGAGTACTGAGCACTGAGCACCCTGAGTACTGAGCACCCAGCACCCTGAGTACTGAGCACCCAGCAACCTGAGCACTGAGCACCGAGCACCCTGAGCACTGAGCACCCAGCACCCTGAGCACTGAGCACCCAGCACCCTGAGTACTGAGCACCCTGAGTACTGAGCACACAGCACCCTGAGTACTGAGCACCCAGCACCCTGAGCACTGAGCACCCAGCAACCAGAGCACTGAGCACCCAGCACCCTGAGCACTGAGCACCCTGAGTACTGAGCACTGAGCACCCTGAGTACTGAGCACTGAGCACCCTGAGTACTGAGCACCAGCACCCTGAGTACTGAGCACCCAGCACCCTGAGCAATGAGCACCCTGAGTACTGAGCACTCAGCAACCTGAGCACTGAGCACCGAGCACCCCGAGTACTGAGCACCGAGCACCCCGAGCACTGAGCACCCAGCACCCGGAGTACTGAGCACCCAGCACCCTGAGTACTAAGCACCTAGCACCCTGAGTACTGAGCACCCAGTATCCTGAGCACTGAACACACAGCACCCTGAGTACTGAGCACCCCGAGCACTGAGCACCCAGCACCCTGAGCACTGAGGAACCAGCACCCTGAGTACTGAGGACCCAGCACCCTGAGCACTGAGCACCCAGCACCCTGAGTACTGAGCACCCAGCACCCTGAGCACTGAGCATCCAGCACCCAGAGCACCGAGCACCCAGCACCCTGAGTACTGAGCACTGAGCACCCAGCACCCCGAGCACTGAGCACTCAGCACCCTGTGTACTGAGCACTGAGTACCCAGGACCCCGAGCACTGAGCACCCAGCACCCTGAGTACTGAGCACTGAGCACCCAGCACCCCGAGCACTGAGCACCCAGCACCCCGAGCACTGAGCACCCAGCACCCTGAGTACTGAGCACCCAGCACCCTGAGTACTCAGCACCCAGCACCCTGAGTACTGAGCAACCAGCGTACTGAGCACTGAGCACCCAGCACCCTGAGTACTGAGCACCGAGCACCCTGAGTACTGAGCACCCAGCACCCTGAGTACTGAGCACCCAGCACCCTGAGCACTGAGCACCCAGCACCCTGAATACTGAGCACTGAGCACCCTGAGTACTGAGCACCCAGCACCCTGAGTACTGAGCACCCAGCAACCTGAGCACTGAGCACCGAGCACCCTGAGCACTGAGCACCCAGCACCCTGAGCACTGAGCACCCAGCACCCTGAGTACTGAGCACCCTGAGTACTGAGCACACAGCACCCTGAGTACTGAGCACACAGCACCCTGAGCACTGAGCACCCAGCACCCAGAGCACTGAGCACCCAGCACCCTGAGCACTGAGCACCCTGAGTACTGAGCACTGAGCACCCTGAGTACTGAGCACTGAGCACCCTGAGTACTGAGCACCCAGCACCCTGAGTACTGAGCACCCAGCACCCTGAGCAATGAGCACCCTGAGTACTGAGCACCCAGCAACCTGAGCACTGAGCACCGAGCACCCCGAGCACTGAGCACCGAGCACCCCGAGCACTGAGCACCCAGCACCCGGAGTACTGAGCACCCAGCACCCTGAGTACTAAGCACCTAGCACCCTGCGTACTGAGCACCCAGTATCCTGAGCACTGAACACACAGCACCCTGAGTACTGAGCACCCCGAGCACTGAGCACCCAGCACCCTGAGCACTGAGGAACCAGCACCCTGAGTACTGAGGACCCAGCACCCTGAGCACTGAGCACCCAGCACCCTGAGTACTGAGCACCCAGCACCCTGAGCACTGAGCATCCAGCACCCCGAGCACCGAGTACCCAGCACCCTGAGTACTGAGCACTGAGCACCCAGCACCCCGAGCACTGAGCACTCAGCACCCTGTGTACTGAGCACTGAGTACCCAGCACCCCGAGCACTGAGCACCCAGCACCCTGAGCACTGAGCACCCTGAGTACTGAGCACCCAGCACCCTGAGCACTGAGCACCCAGCACCCCGAGCACTGAGCACCCAGCACCCAGAGCACTGAGCACTGAGCACCCTTAGTACTGAGCACTGAGCACCCTGAGCACGGAGCACCCAGCACCCTGAGTACTGAGCACCCAGCACCCTGAGCACTGAGGACCGAGCACCCTGAGAAATAAGCACCCAGCACCCTGAGTACTGAGCACCCAGCACGCTGAGCACTGAGCACCCAGCATGCTGAGTACTGAGCACTGAGCACCCTGAGTAATGAGCACCGAGCACCCTGAGCACTGAGCACCCAGCACTCTGAGCACTGAGCACCCAGCACCCAGAGCACTGAGCACCCAGCACCGCGAGCACTGAGCACCGAGCACCCCGAGCACTGAGCACCCAGCACCCTGAGTACTGAGCACCCAGCACCCCGAGCACTGAGCACCCAGCACCCTGAGTACTGAACACGGAGCACCCTGAGTACTGAGCACCCAGCTCCCTGAGTACTGAGCACCCAGCACCCTGAGCACTGAGCACCCAGCACCCTGAGTAATGAGCACTGAGCACCCTGAGTACTGAGCACCGAGCACCCCGAGCACTGAGCACCCAGCACCCTGAGTACTGAGCACCCAACGTACTGAGCACCGAGCACCCTGAGCACTGAGCACCCAGCACCCTGAGTACTGAGCACCCAGCACCCTGAGCAATGAGCACCCTGAGTATTGAGCACCCAGCACCTTGAGCACTGAGCACCGAGCACCCCGAGCACTGAGCACACAGCACCCGGAGTACTAAGCACCGAGCACCCTGAGTACTGAGCACCCAGCACCCTGAGCACTGAACACACAGCACCCTGAGTACTGAGCACCCGGAGCATTGAGCACCCAGCACACTGAGTACTGAGCAGCGAGCACCCCGAGCACTGAGCACCCAGCAACCCGAGCACTGAGCACCAAGCACCCCGAGCACTGAGCACCCAGCACCCTGAGTACTGAGCACCCAGCACCTTGAGTACTGAGCACCCAGCACCCTGTGTACTGAGCACTGAGTACCCAGCACCCCGAGCACTGAGCACCCAGCACCCTGAGCACTGAGCACCCTGAGTACTTAGCACCGAGCACCCTGAGTACTGAGCACCCAGCACCCTGAGTACTGAGCACCCACCACCCTGAGCAATGAGCACCCTGAGTATTGAGCACCCAGCACCTTGAGCACTGAGCACCGAGCACCCCGAGCACTGAGCACCCAGCACCCCGAGTACTGAGCACCCAGCACCCTGAGTACTAAGCACCGAGCACCCTGAGTACTGAGCACCCAGCACCCTGAGCACTGAACACACAGCACCCTGAGTACTGAGCACCCGGAGCACTGAGCATCCAGCACACTGAGTACTGAGCAGCGAGCACCCCGAGCACTGAGCACCCAGCACCCCGAGCACTGAGCACCAAGCACCCCGAACACTGAGCACCCAGCACACTGAGCACTGAGCACCCAGAACTATGAGTACTGAGCACCCAGCACCCCGAGCACTGAGTACCCAGCACCCTGAGCACTGAGCACCCAGCACCCTGAGCACTGAGCACCCAGCACCCTGAGCAATGAGCACCCAGCACCCTGAGTACTGAGCACCCAGCACCCCGAGCACTGAGCACCCTGAATACTGAGCACCCAGCACCCTGAGTACTGTGCACTAAGCACCCAGAGCGCTGAGCACCCAGGACCCCGAGCACTGAGTACTGAGCACCCAGCACCCTGAGTACTGAGCACCGTGCTCCCCGAGCACTGAGCACCCTGAGTACTGAGCACCCAGCACCCTGAGCACTGAGCACCCAGCACCCCGAGCACTGAGCACCCAGCACCCAGAGCACTGAGCACTGAGCACCCTTAGTACTGAGCACTGAGCACCCTGAGCACGGAGCAACCAGCACCCTGAGTACTGAGCACCCAGCACCCTGAGCACTGAGGACCGAGCACCCTGAGAAATAAGCACCCAGCACCCTGAGTACTGAGCACCCAGCACGCTGAGCACTGAGCACCCAGCATGCTGAGTACTGAGCACTGAGCACCCTGAGTAATGAGCACCGAGCACCCTGAGCACTGAGCACCCAGCACGCTGAGTACTGAGCACCCTGAGTACTGAGCACCGAGCACCCTGAGTACTGAGCACCCAGCACTCTGAGCACTGAGCACCCAGCACCCAGAGCACTGAGCACCCAGCACCGCGAGCACTGAGCACCGAGCACCCCGAGCACTGAGCACCCAGCACCCTGAGTACTGAGCACCCAGCACCCCGAGCACTGAGCACCCAGCACCCTGAGTACTGAACACGGAGCACCCTGAGTACTGAGCACCCAGCTCCCTGAGTACTGAGCACCCAGCACCCTGAGCACTGAGCTCCCAGCACCCTGAGTAATGAGCACTGAGCACCCTGAGTACTGAGCACCGAGCACCCCGAGCACTGAGCACCCAGCACCCCGAGCACCGAGCACCTAGCACCCTGAGCACTGAGCACCCAGCACCCTGAGCACTGAGCACCCAGCACCCTGAGCACTGAGCACCCAGCACCCTGAGTACTGAGCACCCAACGTACTGAGCACCGAGCACCCTGAGCACTGAGCACGCAGCACCCTGAGTACTGAGCACCCAGCACCCTGAGCAATGAGCACCCTGAGTATTGAGCACCCAGCACCTTGAGCACTGAGCACCGAGCACCCCGAGCACTGAGCACACAGCACCCGGAGTACTAAGCACCGAGCACCCTGAGTACTGAGCACCCAGCACCCTGAGCACTGAACACACAGCACCCTGAGTACTGAGCACCCGGAGCATTGAGCACCCAGCACACTGAGTACTGAGCAGCGAGCACCCCGAGCACTGAGCACCCAGCAACCCGAGCACTGAGCACCAAGCACCCCGAGCACTGAGCACCCAGCACCCTGAGTACTGAGCACCCAGCACCCTGAGTACTGAGCACCCAGCACCCTGTGTACTGAGCACTGAGTACCCAGCACCCCGAGCACTGAGCACCCAGCACCCTGAGCACTGAGCACCCTGAGTACTTAGCACCGAGCACCCTGAGTACTGAGCACCCAGCACCCTGAGTACTGAGCACCCACCACCCTGAGCAATGAGCACCCTGAGTATTGAGCACCCAGCACCTTGAGCACTGAGCACCGAGCACCCCGAGCACTGAGCACCCAGCACCCCGAGTACTGAGCACCCAGCACCCTGAGTACTAAGCACCGAGCACCCTGAGTACTGAGCACCCAGCACCCTGAGCACTTAACACACAACACCCTGAGTACTGAGCACCCGGAGCACTGAGCATCCAGCACACTGAGTACTGAGCAGCGAGCACCCCGAGCACTGAGCACCCAGCACCCCGAGCACTGAGGACCAAGCACCCCGAACACTGAGCACCCAGCACACTGAGCACTGAGCACCCAGAACTATGAGTACTGAGCACCCAGCACCCCGAGCACTGAGTACCCAGCACCCTGAGCACTGAGCACCCAGCACCCTGAGCACTGAGCACCCAGCACCCTGAGCAATGAGCACCCAGCACCCTGAGTACTGAGCACCCAGCACCCCGAGCACTGAGCACCCTGAATACTGAGCACCCAGCACCCTGAGTACTGTGCACTAAGCACCCAGAGCGCTGAGCACCCAGGACCCCGAGCACTGAGTACTGAGCACCCAGCACCCTGAGTACTGAGCACCGTGCTCCCCGAGCACTGAGCACCCTGAGTACTGAGCACCCAGCACCCTGAGTACTGAGCACCCAGCACCCTGAGCACTGAGCACCCAGCACCCTGAGTACTGAGCACCCAGCACCCCGAGCCCTGAGCACCCAGCACCCTGAGTACTGAGCACCCAGCACCCTGAGTACTGAGCAACCTGAGCACTGAGCACCCAGCACCCTGAGTAGTGAGCACCCTGAGGACTGAGCACTGATCACCCTGAGCACTGAGCACCCAGCACCCTGAGTACTGAGCACCCAGCACCCTGAGCACTGAGCACCCAGCACGCTGAGCACTGAGCACCCAGCATGCTGAGTACTGAGCACTGAGCACCCTGAGTAATGAGCACCGAGCACCCTGAGCACTGAGCACCCAGCACGCTGAGTACTGAGCACCCTGAGTACTGAGCACCGAGCACCCTGAGTACTGAGCACCCAGCACTCTGAGCACTGAGCACCCAGCACCCAGAGCACTGAGCACCCAGCACCGCGAGCACTGAGCACCGAGCACCCCGAGCACTGAGCACCCAGCACCCTGAGTACTGAGCACCCAGCACCCCGAGCACTGAGCACCCAGCACCCTGAGTACTGAACACGGAGCACCCTGAGTACTGAGCACCCAGCTCCCTGAGTACTGAGCACCCAGCACCCTGAGCACTGAGCTCCCAGCACCCTGAGTAATGAGCACTGAGCACCCTGAGTACTGAGCACCGAGCACCCCGAGCACTGAGCACCCAGCACCCCGAGCACCGAGCACCTAGCACCCTGAGCACTGAGCACCCAGCACCCTGAGCACTGAGCACCCAGCACCCTGAGCACTGAGCACCCAGCACCCTGAGTACTGAGCACCCAACGTACTGAGCACCGAGCACCCTGAGCACTGAGCACGCAGCACCCTGAGTACTGAGCACCCAGCACCCTGAGCAATGAGCACCCTGAGTATTGAGCACCCAGCACCTTGAGCACTGAGCACCGAGCACCCCGAGCACTGAGCACACAGCACCCGGAGTACTAAGCACCGAGCACCCTGAGTACTGAGCACCCAGCACCCTGAGCACTGAACACACAGCACCCTGAGTACTGAGCACCCGGAGCATTGAGCACCCAGCACACTGAGTACTGAGCAGCGAGCACCCCGAGCACTGAGCACCCAGCAACCCGAGCACTGAGCACCAAGCACCCCGAGCACTGAGCACCCAGCACCCTGAGTACTGAGCACCCAGCACCCTGAGTACTGAGCACCCAGCACCCTGTGTACTGAGCACTGAGTACCCAGCACCCCGAGCACTGAGCACCCAGCACCCTGAGCACTGAGCACCCTGAGTACTTAGCACCGAGCACCCTGAGTACTGAGCACCCAGCACCCTGAGTACTGAGCACCCACCACCCTGAGCAATGAGCACCCTGAGTATTGAGCACCCAGCACCTTGAGCACTGAGCACCGAGCACCCCGAGCACTGAGCACCCAGCACCCCGAGTACTGAGCACCCAGCACCCTGAGTACTAAGCACCGAGCACCCTGAGTACTGAGCACCCAGCACCCTGAGCACTTAACACACAACACCCTGAGTACTGAGCACCCGGAGCACTGAGCATCCAGCACACTGAGTACTGAGCAGCGAGCACCCCGAGCACTGAGCACCCAGCACCCCGAGCACTGAGGACCAAGCACCCCGAACACTGAGCACCCAGCACACTGAGCACTGAGCACCCAGAACTATGAGTACTGAGCACCCAGCACCCCGAGCACTGAGTACCCAGCACCCTGAGCACTGAGCACCCAGCACCCTGAGCACTGAGCACCCAGCACCCTGAGCAATGAGCACCCAGCACCCTGAGTACTGAGCACCCAGCACCCCGAGCACTGAGCACCCTGAATACTGAGCACCCAGCACCCTGAGTACTGTGCACTAAGCACCCAGAGCGCTGAGCACCCAGGACCCCGAGCACTGAGTACTGAGCACCCAGCACCCTGAGTACTGAGCACCGTGCTCCCCGAGCACTGAGCACCCTGAGTACTGAGCACCCAGCACCCTGAGTACTGAGCACCCAGCACCCTGAGCACTGAGCACCCAGCACCCTGAGTACTGAGCACCCAGCACCCCGAGCCCTGAGCACCCAGCACCCTGAGTACTGAGCACCCAGCACCCTGAGTACTGAGCAACCTGAGCACTGAGCACCCAGCACCCTGAGTAGTGAGCACCCTGAGGACTGAGCACTGATCACCCTGAGCACTGAGCACCCAGCACCCTGAGTACTGAGCACCCAGCACCCTGAGCACTGAGCACCCAGCACCCTGAGTACTGAGCAGCGAGCACCCTGAGTACTGAGCACCCAGCACCCTGAGTACTGAGCACCCAGCACCCTGAGTACTGAGCACCGAGCACCCCGAGTACTGAGCACCCAGCACCCTGAGGACTCAGCACCCAGCACCCCGAGCACTGAGCACCCAGCACCCTGAGTACTGAGCACCCAACGTACTGAGCACCGAGCACACCGAGCACTGATCACCCAGCACCCTGAGTACTGAGCACTGGGCACCCTGAGTACTGAGCAACGAGCACCCCGAGCACTGAGCACCCAGCACCCCGAGCACCGAGCACCCAGCACCCTGAGCACTGAGCACCCAGCACCCTGAGCACTGAGCACCAAGCACCCTGAATACTGAGCACCCAACGTACTGAGCACCGAGCACCCTGAGCACTGAGCACCCAGCACCCTGAGTACTGAGCACCCAGCACCCTGAGCAATGAGCACCCTGAGTACTGAGCACCCAGCACCTTGAGCAGTGAGCACCGAGCACCCGGAGCACTGAGCACCCAGCACCCTGAGTACTGAGCACCCAGCACCCTGACCAATGAGCACCCTGAGTACTGAGCAACCAGCACCTTGAGCACTGAGCACCGAGCACCCGGAGAACTGAGCAATCAGCACCCTGAGTACTGAGCAGTGAGCACCCCGAGCACTGAGCACCCAGCACCCCGAGCACTGAGCACCCAGCACCCCGAGCACTGAGCACCCAGCACCCTGAGTACTGAGCACCCAGCACCCTGAGTACTGAGCACCCAGCACCCCGATCACTGAGTACCCAGCACCCTGAGCACTGAGCACCCAGCACCCTGAGCACTGAGCACCCAGCACCCTGAGTACTGAGCACCCAGCATCCCGAGGACTGAGCACCCTGAATACTGAGCAGGCAGCACCCTGAGTACTGTGCACTAAGCACCCAGAGCGCTGAGCACCCAGGACCCCGAGCCCTGAGTACTGAGCACACAGCAACATGAGTACTGAGCACCGAGCTCCCCGAGCACTGAGCACCCTGAGCACTGTGCACCCAGCACCCTGAGTACTGAGCACCCAGCACCCCGAGCACTGAGCGCCCAGCACCCTGAGTACTGAGCACCCAGCACCCTGAGTACTGAGCAACCTGAGCACTGAGCACCCAGCACCCTGAGTACTGAGCACCCTGAGGACTGAGCACCGATCACCCTGAGCACTGAGCACCCAGCACCCTGAGTACTGAGCACCCAGCACCCTGAGCACTGAGCACCCAGCACCCTGAGTACTGAGCAGCGAGCACCCTGAGTACTGAGCACCCAGCACCCTGAGTACTGAGCACCCAGCACCCTGAGTACGGAGCACCGAGCAGCCCGAGTACTGAGCACCCAGCACCCTGAGGACTCAGCACCCAGCACCCCGAGCACTGAGCACCCAGCACCCTGAGTAATGAGCTCCCAGCACCCCGAGCCCTGAGCACCCAGCACCCTGAGTACTGAGCACCCTGAGTAATGAGCACCGATCACCCTGAGAACTGAGCACCCAGCACCCTGAGTACTGAGCACCCAACGTACTGAGCACCGAGCACACCGAGCACTGAGCACCCAGCACCCTGAGTACTGAGCACCCAGCGCCCTGAGCACTGAGCACCCAGCACCCTGATTACTGAGCACTGAGCACCCTGAGTACTGAGCACCGACCACCCCGAGCACCGAGCACCCAGCACCCTGAGCACTGAGCACCCAGCACCCTGAGCACTGAGCACCCAGCACCCTGAGTACTGAGCACCCAACGTACTGAGCACGGAGCACCCTGAGCACTGAGCACCCAGCACCCTGAGTACTGAGCATCCAGCACCCTGAGCAATGAGCACCCTGAGTACTGAGCACCCAGCACCTTGAGCACTGAGCACCGAGCACCCCGAGCACTGAGCACCCAGCACCCGGAGTACTGAGCACCCAGCACCCTGAGTACTAAGCACCGAGCACCCCGAGCACTGAGCACCCAGCACCCGGAGTACTGAGAACCCAGCACTCTGAGTAATGAGCACCCAGCACCCCGAGCACTGAGCACCGAGCACCCCGGGCACTGAGCACCCAGCACCCCGAGCACTGAGCACACAGCACCCTGAGCACTGAGCACCCAGCACCCTGAGCACTGAGCACCCAGCACCCCCAGCACTGAGCACCCAGCACCGCGAGCACTGAGCACCCAGCACCCGAGCACTGAGCACCCAGCACCCTGAGTACTGAGCACCCAGCACCCTGAGTACTCAGCACCCAGCACCCTGAGCACTGAGCAACCAGCACCCTGAGTACTGAGCACCCAGCACCCCAAGCACTGAGCACCCTGAGTACTGAGCACCCAGGACCCTGATTAATGAGCACCCAGCACCCCGAGCACTGAGCACGCAGCACCCTGAGTACTGAGCACCGAGCACCCTGAGTACTGAGCACCCAGCACCCTGAGTACTGAGCACCCAGCGTACTGAGCACCGAGCACCCAGCACCCTGAGTACTGAGCACCCAGCACCCTGAGCACTGAGCACCCAGCACCCTGAGTACTGAGCACCGAGCACCCCGAGTACTGAGCACCCAGCAACCCGAGCACTGAGCACCCAGCACCCCGAGCACTGAGCACCCAGCACACCGACCACTCAGCACCCAGCACCCTGAGCACTGAGCACACAGCACACCGAGCACTGAGCACCCAGCACCCCGAGCACCGAGCACCATGAGTACTAAGCACCGAGCACCCTGAGCACTGAGCACCCAGCACCCTGAGCACTGTGCACCCAGCACCCTGAGTACTGAGCACCCAGCACCCCGAGCACCGAGCACCATGAGTACTAAGCACCGAGCACCCTGAGCACTGAGCACCCAGCACCCTGAGGACTGAGTACCCAGCACCCCGAGCACTGAGCACCCAGCACCCTGAGCACTGAGCACCCTGAGTACTGAGCACTGAGCACCCTGAGTACTGAGCACTGAGCACCCTGAGTACTGAGCACCCAGCACCCTGAGTACTGAGCACCCAGCAACCTGAGCACTGAGCACCCAGCACCCTGAGCACTGAGCACCCAGCACCCTGAGTACTGAGCACCCAGCACCCCGAGGACTGAGCACCCTGAATACTGAGCACCCAGCACCCTGAGTACTGTGCACTAAGCACCCAGAGCGCTGAGCACCCAGGACCCCGAGCACTGAGTACTGAGCACACAGCACCATGAGTACTGAGCACCGAGCTCCCCGAGCACTGAGCACCCTGAGCACTGAGCACCCAGCACCCTGAGTACTGAGCACCCAGCACCCCGAGCACTGAGCACACAGCACCCTGAGTACTGAGCACCCAGCACCCTGAGTACTGAGCAACCTGAGAACTGAGCACCCAGCACCCTGAGTACTGAGCACCCTGAGGACTGAGCACCGATCACCCTGAGCACTGAGCACCCAGCACCCTGAGTACTGAGCACCCAGCACCCTGAGCACTGAGCACCCAGCACACTGAGTACTGAGCAGCGAGCACACTGAGTACTGAGCACCCAGCACCCTGAGTACTGAGCACCCAGCACCCTGAGTACTGAGCACCGAGCAGCCCGAGTACTGAGCACCCAGCACCCTGAGGACTCACCACCCAGCACCCCGAGCACTGAGCACCCAGCACCCTGAGTACTGAGCTCCCAGCACCCCGAGCCCTGAGCACCCAGCACCCTGAGTACTGAGCACCCTGAGTAATGAGCACCGATCACCCTGAGCACTGATCACCCAGCACCCTGAGTACTGAGCAACCAACGTACTGAGCACCGAGCACACCGAGCACTGAGCACCCAGCACCCTGAGTACTGAGCACCCAGCGCCCTGAGCACTGAGCACCCAGCACCCTGATTACTGAGCACTGAACACCCTGAGTACTGAGCACCGAGCACCCCGAGCACTGAGCTCCCAGCACCCCGAGCACCGAGCACCCAGCACCCTGAGCACTGAGCACCCAGCACCCTGAGCACTGAGCACCCAGCACCCTGAGCACTGAGCACCCAGCACCCTGAGTACTGAGCACCCAACGTACTGAGCACGGAGCACCCTGAGCACTGAGCACCCAGCACACTGAGTACTGAGCACCCAGCACCCTGAGCAATGAGCACCCTGAGTACTGAGCACCCAGCACCTTGAGCACTGAGCACCGAGCACCCCGAGCACTGAGCACCCAGCACCCGGAGTACTGAGCACCCAGCCCCCTGAGTACTAAGCACCGAGCACCCCGAGCACTGAGCACCCAGCACCCGGAGTACTGAGAACCCAGCACTCTGAGTAATGAGCACCCAGCACCCCGAGCACTGAGCACCGAGCACCCCGGTCACTGAGCACCCAGCACCCCGAGCACTGAGCACCCAGCACCCTGAGCACTGAGCACCCAGCACCCCGAGCACTGAGCACCCAGCACCCCCAGCACTGAGCACCCAGCACCCCGAGCACTGAGCAACCAGCACCCCGAGCACTGAGCACCCAGCACCCTGAGTACTGAGCACCCAGCACCCCAAGCACTGAGCACCCTGAGTACTGAGCACCCAGCACCCCAAGCACTGAGCACCCTGAGTACTGAGCACCCAGGACCATGATTAATGAGCACCCAGCACCCCGAGCACTGAGCACGCAGCACCCTGAGTACTGAGCACCGAGCACCCTGAGTACTGAGCACCCAGCACCCTGAGTACTGAGCACCCAGCGTACTGAGCACCGAGCACCCAGCACCCTGAGTACTGAGCACACAGCACCCTGAGCACTGAGCACCCAGCACCCTGAGTACTGAGCACCGAGCACCCCGAGTACTGAGCACCCAGCAACCCGAGCACTGAGCACCCAGCACCCCGAGCACTGAGCACCCAGCACACCGACCACTCAGCACCCAGCACCCTGAGCACTGAGCACCCAGCACACCTAGCACTGAGCACCCAGCACCCCGAGCACCGAGCACCATGAGTACTAAGCACCGAGCACCCTGAGCACTGAGCACCCAGCACCCTGAGCACTGTGCACCCAGCACCCTGAGTACTGAGCACCCAACGTACTGAGCACGGAGCACCCTGAGCACTGAGCACCCAGCACCCTGAGTACTGAGCACCCAGCACCCTGAGCAATGAGCACCCTGAGTACTGAGCACCCAGCACCTTGAGCACTGAGCACCGAGCACCCCGAGCACTGAGCACCCAGCACCCGGAGTACTGAGCACCCAGCACCCTGAGTACTAAGCACCGAGCACCCCGAGCACTGAGCACCCAGCACCCGGAGTACTGAGAACCCAGCACTCTGAGTAATGAGCACCCAGCACCCCGAGCACTGAGCACCGAGCACCCCGGGCACTGAGCACCCAGCACCCCGAGCACTGAGCACACAGCACCCTGAGCACTGAGCACCCAGCACCCTGAGCACTGAGCACCCAGCACCCCCAGCACTGAGCACCCAGCACCCCGAGCACTGAGCACCCAGCACCCCGAGCACTGAGCACCCAGCACCCTGAGTACTGAGCACCCAGCACCCTGAGTACTCAGCACCCAGCACCCTGAGCACTGAGCAACCAGCAACCTGAGTACTGAGCACCCTGCACCCCAAGCACTGAGCACCCTGAGTACTGAGCACCCAGCACCCCAAGCACTGAGCACCCTGAGTACTGAGCACCCAGGACCCTGATTAATGAGCACCCAGCACCCCGAGCACTGAGCACGCAGCACCCTGAGTACTGAGCACCGAGCACCCTGAGTACTGAGCACCCAGCACCCTGAGTACTGAGCACCCAGCGTACTGAGCACCGAGCACCCAGCACCCTGAGTACTGAGCACCCAGCACCCTGAGCACTGAGCACCCAGCACCCTGAGTACTGAGCACCGAGCACCCCGAGTACTGAGCACCCAGTAACCCGAGCACTGAGCACCCAGCACCCCGAGCACTGAGCACCCAGCACACCGACCACTCAGCACCCAGCACCCTGAGCACTGAGCACCCAGCACACCGAGCACTGAGCACCCAGCACCCCGAGCACCGAGCACCATGAGTACTAAGCACCGAGCACCCTGAGCACTGAGCACCCAGCACCCTGAGCACTGAGCACCCAGCACCCTGAGGACTGAGTACCCAGCACCCCGAGCACTGAGCACCCAGCACCCTGAGCACTGAGCACCCTGAGTACTGAGCACTGAGCACCCTGAGTACTGAGCACTGAGCACCCTGAGTACTGAGCACCCAGCACCCTGAGTACTGAGCACCCAGCAACCTGAGCACTGAGCACCCAGCACCCTGAGCACTGAGCACCCAGCACCCTGAGTACTGAGCACCCAGCACCCCGAGGACTGAGCACCCTGAATACTGAGCACCCAGCACCCTGAGTACTGTGCACTAAGCACCCAGAGCGCTGAGCACCCAGGACCCCGAGCACTGAGTACTGAGCACACAGCACCATGAGTACTGAGCACCGAGCTCCCCGAGCACTGAGCACCCTGAGCACTGTGCACCCAGCACCCTGAGTACTGAGCACCCAGCGCCCCGAGCACTGAGCACACAGCACCCTGAGTACTGACCACCCAGCACCCTGAGTATTGAGCAACCTGAGCACTGAGCACCCAGCACCCTGAGTACTGAGCACCCTGAGGACTGAGCACCGATCACCCTGAGCACTGAGCACCCAGCACCCTGAGTACTGAGCACCCAGCACCCTGAGCACTGAGCACCCAGCACACTGAGTACTGAGCAGCGAGCACACTGAGTACTGAGCACCCAGCACCCTGAGTACTGAGCACCCAGCACCCTGAGTACTGAGCACCGAGCAGCCCGAGTACTGAGCACCCAGCACCCTGAGGACTCAGCACCCAGCACCCCGAGCACTGAGCACCCAGCACCCTGAGTACTGAGCTCCCAGCACCCCGAGCCCTGAGCACCCAGCACCCTGAGTACTGAGCACCCTGAGTAATGAGCACCGATCACCCTGAGCACTGATCACCCAGCACCCTGAGTACTGAGCAACCAACGTACTGAGCACCGAGCACACCGAGCACTGAGCACCCAGCACCCTGAGTACTGAGCACCCAGCGCCCTGAGCACTGAGCACCCAGCACCCTGATTACTGAGCACTGAACACCCTGAGTACTGAGCACCGAGCACCCCGAGCACTGAGCTCCCAGCACCCCGAGCACCGAGCACCCAGCACCCTGAGCACTGAGCACCCAGCACACTGAGCACTGAGCACCCAGCACCCTGAGCACTGAGCACCCAGCACCCTGAGTACTGAGCACCCAACGTACTGAGCACGGAGCACCCTGAGCACTGAGCACCCAGCACACTGAGTACTGAGCACCCAGCACCCTGAGCAATGAGCACCCTGAGTACTGAGCACCCAGCACCTTGAGCACTGAGCACCGAGCACCCCGAGCACTGAGCACCCAGCACCCGGAGTACTGAGCACCCAGCCCCCTGAGTACTAAGCACCGAGCACCCCGAGCACTGAGCACCCAGCACCCGGAGTACTGAGAACCCAGCACTCTGAGTAATGAGCACCCAGCACCCCGAGCACTGAGCACCGAGCACCCCGGTCACTGAGCACCCAGCACCCCGAGCACTGAGCACCCAGCACCCTGAGCACTGAGCACCCAGCACCCTGAGGACTGAGTACCCAGCACCCCGAGCACTGAGCACCCAGCACCCTGAGCACTGAGCTCCCTGAGTACTGAGCACTGAGCACCCTGAGTACTGAGCACTGAGCACCCTGAGTACTGAGCACCCAGCACCCTGAGTACTGAGCACCCAGCAACCTGAGCACTGAGCACCCAGCACCCTGAGCACTGAGCACCCAGCACCCTGAGTACTGAGCACCCAGCACCCCGAGGACTGAGCACCCTGAATACTGAGCACCCAGCACCCTGAGTACTGTGCACTAAGCACCCAGAGCGCTGAGCACCCAGGACCCCGAGCACTGAGTACTGAGCACACAGCACCATGAGTACTGAGCACCGAGCTCCCCGAGCACTGAGCACCCTGAGCACTGAGCACCCAGCACCCTGAGTACTGAGCACCCAGCGCCCCGAGCACTGAGCACACAGCACCCTGAGTACTGACCAACCAGCACCCTGAGTATTGAGCAACCTGAGCACTGAGCACCCAGCACCCTGAGTACTGAGCACCCTGAGGACTGAGCACTGATCACCCTGAGCACTGAGCACCCAGCACCCTGAGTACTGAGCACCCAGCACCCTGAGCACTGAGCACCCAGCACACTGAGTACTGAGCAGCGAGCACACTGAGTACTGAGCTCCCAGCACCCTGAGTACTGAGCACCCAGCACCCTGAGTACTGAGCACCGAGCAGCCCGAGTACTGAGCACCCAGCACCCTGAGGACTCAGCACCCAGCACCCCGAGCACTGAGCACCCAGCACCCTGAGTACTGAGCTCCCAGCACCCCGAGCCCTGAGCACCCAGCACCCTGAGTACTGAGCACCCTGAGTAATGAGCACCGATCACCCTGAGCACTGATCACCCAGCACCCTGAGTACTGAGCAACCAACGTACTGAGCACCGAGCACACCGAGCACTGAGCACCCAGCACCCTGAGTACTGAGCACCCAGCGCCCTGAGCACTGAGCACCCAGCACCCTGATTACTGAGCACTGAACACCCTGAGTACTGAGCACCGAGCACCCCGAGCACTGAGCTCCCAGCACCCCGAGCACCGAGCACCCAGCACCCTGAGCACTGAGCACCCAGGACACTGAGCACTGAGCACCCAGCACCCTGAGCACTGAGCACCCAGCACCCTGAGTACTGAGCACCCAACGTACTGAGCACGGAGCACCCTGAGCACTGAGCACCCAGCACACTGAGTACTGAGCACCCAGCACCCTGAGCAATGAGCACCCTGAGTACTGAGCACCCAGCACCTTGAGCACTGAGCACCGAGCACCCCGAGCACTGAGCACCCAGCACCCGGAGTACTGAGCACCCAGCCCCCTGAGTACTAAGCACCGAGCACCCCGAGCACTGAGCACCCATCACCCGGAGTACTGAGAACCCAGCACTCTGAGTAATGAGCACCCAGCACCCCGAGCACTGAGCACCGAGCACCCCGGTCACTGAGCACCCAGCACCCCGAGCACTGAGCACCCAGCACCCTGAGCACTGAGCACCCAGCACCCCGAGCACTGAGCACCCAGCACCCCCAGCACTGAGCACCCAGCACCCCGAGCACTGAGCAACCAGCACCCCGAGCACTGAGCACCCAGCACCCTGAGTACTGAGCACCCAGCACCCCAAGCTCTGAGCACCCTGAGTACTGAGCACCCAGCACCCCAAGCACTGAGCACCCTGAGTACTGAGCACCCAGGACCCTGATTAATGAGCACCCAGCACCCCGAGCACTGAGCACGCAGCACCCTGAGTACTGAGCACCGAGCACCCTGAGTACTGAGCACCCAGCACCCTGAGTACTGAGCACCCAGCGTACTGAGCACCGAGCACCCAGCACCCTGAGTACTGAGCACACAGCACCCTGAGCACTGAGCACCCAGCACCCTGAGTACTGAGCACCGAGCACCCCGAGTACTGAGCACCCAGCAACCCGAGCACTGAGCACCCAGCACCCCGAGCACTGAGCACCCAGCACACCGACCACTCAGCACCCAGCACCCTGAGCACTGAGCACCCAGCACACCTAGCACTGAGCACCCAGCACCCCGAGCACCGAGCACCATGAGTACTAAACACCGAGCACCCTGAGCACTGAGCACCCAGCACCCTGAGCACTGTGCACCCAGCACCCTGAGTACTGAGCACCCAGCACCCCTTGCACCGTGCACCATGAGTACTAAGCACCGAGCACCCTGAGCACTGAGCACCCAGCACCCTGAGGACTGAGCACTGAGCACCCTGAGTACTGAGCACTGAGCACCCTGAGTACTGAGCACTGAGCACCCTGAGTACTGAGCACCCAGCACCCTGAGTACTGAGCACCCAGCAACCTGAGCACTGAGCACCGAGCACCCTGAGCACTGAGCACCCAGCACCCTGAGCACTGAGCACCCAGCACCCTGAACACTGAGCACCCAGCACCCTGAGTACTGAGCACCCTGAGTACTGAGCACACAGCACCCTGAGCACTGAGCACCCAGCACCCCGAGCACTGAGCACCCAGCACCCTGAGCACTGAGCACCCTGAGTACTGAGCAGTGAGCACCCTGAGTACTGAGCACTGAGCACCCTGAGTACTGAGCACCCAGCACCCTGAGTACTGAGCACCCAGCACACTGAGCAATGAGCACCCTGCGTACTGAGCACCCAGCACCCTGAGCACTGAGCACCGAGCACCCCGAGCACTGAGCACCCAGCACCCCGAGCACTGAGCACCCAGCACCCTGAGCACTGAGGACCCAGCACCCTGAGTACTGAGCACCCAGCACCCTGAGCACTGAGCACCTAGCACCCTGAGTACTGAGCACGCAGCACCCTGAGTACTGAGCATCCAGCACCCCGAGCACTGAGCACCCAGCACCCTGAGTACTGAGCACTGAGCACCCAGCACCCCAAGCACTGAGCACTCAACACCCTGTGTACTGAGCACTGAGTACCCAGTACCCCGAGCACTGAGCACCCAGCACCCTGAGCACTGAGCACCCTGAGTACTGAGCACCCAGCACCCTGAGCACTGAGCACCCAGCACCCTGAGCACTGAGCACAAAGCACCCAGAGCACTGAGCACCCTGAGTACTGAGCACTGAGCACCCTGAGCACTGAGCACCGAGCACCCTGAGAACTGAGCACTGAGCACCCTGAGCACTGAGCACCCAGCACCCTGAGCACTGAGCACCCAGCACGCTGAGTACTGAACACTGAGCACCCTGAGTACTGAGCACCGAGCACCCTGAGCACTGAGCACCCTGCACGCTGAGTACTGAGCACTGAACACCCTGAGTACTGAGCACCGAGCACCCTGAGTACTGAGCACCCAGCACTCTGAGCACTGAGCACAAAGCACGCTGATTACTGAGCACCCTGAGTACTGAGCACCGAGGACCCTGAGCCCTGAGCAACCAGCACCCTGAGTACTGAGCACCGAGCACCCCGAGTACTGAGCACCCAGCACCCTGAGCAATGAGCACCCAGCACCCCGAGCACTGAGCACCCAGAACCCTGCGTACTGAGTACCGAGCACCCCGAGCACTGAGCACCCAGAACCCTGAGCACTGAGCACCCAGCACCCTGAGTACTAAGCACCCAGCACCCTGAGTACTGAGCACCCAGCACCCTGAGTACTGAGCACCCAGCACCCTGAGTACTGAGCACCCAGCACCCTGAGTACTGAGCACCCAGCACCCTGAGTATTGAGCACCGAGCATCCCGAGTACTGAGCACCCAGCACCCCGAGCACTGAGCACCCAGCACCCTGTGCACTGAGCACCCAGACCCCCAAGCACTGAGCACCCAGCACCCTGAGTACTGAGTAATGAGCACCCTGAGTACTGAGCACCCAGCACCCTGAGCACTGAGCACCCAGCACCCGGAGTACTGAGCACCGAGCACCCCGAGCACTGAGCACCCAGCACCCTGAGTACTGAGCACCGAGCACCCCGAGCACTGAGCACCCAGCGCCCCGAGCACTGAGCACCCAGCACCCCGAGCACTGAGCACCCAGCACCCGTAGCACTGAGCACCCAGCACACCGAGCAATAAGCACCCAGCACCCTGAGTACTGAGCACCCAGCACCCCGAGTACTGAGCACCCAGCAACCTGAGCACCGAGCACAGAGCACCCCGAGCACTGAGCACCCAGCACCCTGAGCACTGAGCACCCAGCACCCTGAGTACTGAGCACTGAGCACCCCGAGTACTGAGCACTCAGCACCCCGAGCACTGAGAACCGAGCACCCCGAGCACTAAGCACCCAGCACCCCGAGCACTGAGCACCCAGCACCCCGAGCACTGAGCACCCAGCACCCCGAGCACTGAGCACCCAGCACCCCGAGCACTGAGCACCCAGCACCCCGAGCACTAAGCACCCAGCACCCTGAGTACTGAGCACCCAGCACCCTTAGTACTCAGCACCCAGCACCCTGAGCACTGAGCAACCAGCACCCTGAGTACTGAGCACCCTGCACCCCAAGCACTGAGCACCCTGAGTACTGAGCTCCCAGCACCCCAAGCACTGAGCACCCTGAGTACTGAGCACCCAGCACCCTGATTAATGAGTACCAAGCACCCCGAGCACTGAGCACCCAGCACCCTGAGTACTGAGCACCCTGCACCCCAAGCACTGAGCACCCTGAGTACTGAGCACCCAGCACACTGAGCACTGAGCACCCAGCACCCTGAGTACTGAGCACCCAACGTACTGAGCACGGAGCACCCTGAGCACTGAGCACCCAGCACCCTGAGTACTGAGCACCCAGCACCCTGAGTACTGAGCACCCAGCACCTTGAGCACTGAGCACCGAGCACCCCGAGCACTGAGCACCCAGCACCCGGAGTACTGAGCACCCAGCCCCCTGAGTACTAAGCACCGAGCACCCCGAGCACTGAGCACCCAGCACCCGGAGTACTGAGAACCCAGCAATCTGAGTAATGAGCACCCAGCACCCCGAGCACTGAGCACCGAGCACCCCGGTCACTGAGCACCCAGCACCCCGAGCACTGAGCACCCAGCACCCTGAGCACTGAGCATCCAGCACCCCGAGCACTGAGCACCCAGCACCCCCAGCACTGAGCACCCAGCACCCCGAGCACTGAGCAACCAGCACCCCGAGCACCGAGCACCCAGCACCCTGAGTACTGAGCACCCAGCACCCCAAGCACTGAGCACCCTGAGTACTGAGCACCCAGCACCCCAAGCACTGAGCACCCTGAGTACTGAGCACCCAGGACCCTGATTAATGAGCACCCAGCACCCCGAGCACTGAGCACGCAGCACCCTGAGTACTGAGCACCAAGCACCCTGAGTACTGAGCACCCAGCACCCTGAGTACTGAGCACCCAGCGTACTGAGCACCGAGCACCCAGCACCCTGAGTACTGAGCACACAGCACCCTGAGCACTGAGCACCCAGCACCCTGAGTACTGAGCACCGAGCACCCCGAGTACTGAGCACCCAGCAACCCGAGCACTGAGCACCCAGCACCCCGAGCACTGAGCACCCAGCACACCGACCACTCAGCACCCAGCACCCTGAGCACTGAGCACCCAGCACACCGAGCACTGAGCACCCAGCACCCCGAGCACCAAGCACCATGAGTACTAAGCACCGAGCACCCTGAGCACTGAGCACCCAGCACCCTGAGCACTGTGCACCCAGCACCCTGAGTACTGAGCACCCAGCACCCCGAGCACCGAGCACCATGAGTACTAAGCACCGAGCACCCTGAGCACTGAGCACCCAGCACCCTGAGGACTGAGTACCCAGCACCCCGAGCACTGAGCACCCAGCACCCTGAGCACTGAGCACCCTGAGTACTGAGCACTGAGCACCCTGAGTACTGAGCACTGAGCACCCTGAGTACTGAGCACCCAGCACCCTGAGTACTGAGCACCCAGCAACCTGAGCACTGAGCACCCAGCACCCTGAGCACTGAGCACCCAGCACCCTGAGTACTGAGCACCCAGCACCCCGAGGACTGAGCACCCTGAATATTGAGCACCCAGCACCCTGAGTACTGTGCACTAAGCACCCAGAGCGCTGAGCACCCAGGAACCCGAGCACTGAGTACTGAGCACACAGCACCATGAGTACTGAGCACCGAGCTCCCCGAGCACTGAGCACCCTGAGCACTGAGCACCCAGCACCCTGAGTACTGAGCACCCAGCACCCCGAGCACTGAGCACACAGCACCCTGAGTACTGAGCACCCAGCACCCTGAGTACTGAGCAACCTGAGCACTGAGCACCCAGCACCCTGAGTACTGAGCAGCCTGAGGACTGAGCACCGATCACCCTGAGCACTGAGCACCCAGCACCCTGAGTACTGAGCACCCAGCACCCTGAGCACTGAGCACCCAGCACACTGAGTACTGAGCAGCGAGCACACTGAGTACTGAGCACCCAGCACCCTGAGTACTGAGCACCCAGCACCCTGAGTACTGAGCACCGAGCAGCCCGAGTACTGAGCACCCAGCACCCTGAGGACTCAGCACCCAGCACCCCGAGCACTGAGCACCCAGCACCCTGAGTACTGAGCTCCCAGCACCCCGAGCCCTGAGCACCCAGCACCCTGAGTACTGAGCACCCTGAGTAATGAGCACCGATCACCCTGAGCACTGATCACCCAGCACCCTGAGTACTGAGCAACCAACGTACTGAGCACCGAGCACACCGAGCACTGAGCACCCAGCACCCTGAGTACTGAGCACCCAGCGCCCTGAGCACTGAGCACCCAGCACCCTGATTACTGAGCACTGAACACCCTGAGTACTGAGCACCGAGCACCCCGAGCACTGAGCTCCCAGCACCCCGAGCACCGAGCACCCAGCACCCTGAGCACTGAGCACCCAGCACCCTGAGCACTGAGCACCCAGCACCCTGAGCACTGAGCACCCAGCACCCTGAGTACTGAGCACCCAACGTACTGAGCACGGAGCACCCTGAGCACTGAGCACCCAGCACACTGAGTACTGAGCACCCAGCACCCTGAGCAATGAGCACCCTGAGTACTGAGCACCCAGCACCTTGAGCACTGAGCACCGAGCACCCCGAGCACTGAGCACCCAGCACCCGGAGTACTGAGCACCCAGCCCCCTGAGTACTAAGCACCGAGCACCCCGAGCACTGAGCACCCAGCACCCGGAGTACTGAGAACCCAGAACTCTGAGTAATGAGCACCCAGCACCCCGAGCACTGAGCACCGAGCACCCCGGTCACTGAGCACCCAGCACCCCGAGCACTGAGCACCCAGCACCCTGAGCACTGAGCACCCAGCACCCCGAGCACTGAGCACCCAGCACCCCCAGCACTGAGCACCCAGCACCCCGAGCACTGAGCAACCAGCACCCCGAGCACTGAGCACCCAGCACCCTGAGTACTGAGCACCCAGCACCCCAAGCACTGAGCACCCTGAGTACTGAGCACCCAGCACCCCAAGCACTGAGCACCCTGACTACTGAGCACCCAGGACCCTGATTAATGAGCACCCAGCACCCCAAGCACTGAGCACGCAGCACCCTGAGTACTGAGCACCGAGCACCCTGAGTACTGAGCACCCAGCACCCTGAGTACTGAGCACCCAGCGTACTGAGCACCGAGCACCCAGCACCCTGAGTACTGAGCACACAGCACCCTGAGCACTGAGCACCCAGCACCCTGAGTACTGAGCACCGAGCACCCCGAGTACTGAGCACCCAGCAACCCGAGCACTGAGCACCCAGCACCCCGAGCACTGAGCACCCAGCACACCGACCACTCAGCACCCAGCACCCTGAGCACTGAGCACCCAGCACACCTAGCACTGAGCACCCAGCACCCCGAGCACCGAGCACCATGAGTACTAAGCACCGAGCACCCTGAGCACTGAGCACCCAGCACCCTGAGCACTGTGCACCCAGCACCCTGAGTACTGAGCACCCAGCACCCCGTGCACCGTGCACCATGAGTACTAAGCACCGAGCACCATGAGCACTGAGCACCCAGCACCCTGAGGACTGAGTACCCAGCACCCCGAGCACTGAGCACCCAGCACCCTGAGCACTGAGCACCCTGAGTACTGAGCACTGAGCACCCTGAGTACTGAGCACTGAGCACCCTGAGTACTGAGCACCCAGCACGCTGAGTACTGAGCACCCAGCAACCTGAGCACTGAGCACCGAGCACCCTGAGCACTGAGCACCCAGCACCCTGAGCACTGAGCACCCAGCACCCTGAACACTGAGCACCCAGCACCCTGAGTACTGAGCACCCTGAGTACTGAGCACACAGCACCCTGAGCACTGAGCACCCAGCACCCCGAGCACTGAGCACCCAGCACCCTGAGCACTGAGCACCCTGAGTACTGAGCACTGAGCACCCTGAGTACTGAGCACTGAGCACCCTGAGTACTGAGCACCCAGCACCCTGAGTACTGAGCACCCAGCACACTGAGCAATGAGCACCCTGCGTACTGAGCACCCAGCACCCTGAGCACTGAGCACCGAGCACCCCGAGCACTGAGCACCCAGCACCCGGAGTACTGAGCACCCAGCACCCTGAGTACTAAGCACCGAGCACCCTGAGTACTGAGCACCCAGTACCCTGAGCACTGAACACACAGCACCCTGAGTACTGAGCACCCCGAGCACTGAGCACCCAGCACCCTGAGCACTGAGGACCCAGCACCCTGAGTACTGAGCACCCAGCACCCTGAGCACTGAGCACCTAGCACCCTGAGTACTGAGCACCCAGCACCCTGAGCACTGAGCACCCAGCACCCTGAGTACTGAGCATCCAGCACCCCGAGCACTGAGCACCCAGCACCCTGAGTACTGAGCACTGAGCACCCAGCACCCCAAGCACTGAGCACTCAACACCCTGTGTACTGAGCACTGAGTACCCAGCACCCCGAGCACTGAGCACCCAGCACCCTGAGGGCTGAGTACCCAGCACCCCGAGCACTGAGCACCCAGCACCCTGAGCACTGAGCACCCTGAGTACTGAGCACTGAGCACCCTGAGTACTGAGCACTGAGCACCCTGAGTACTGAGCACCCAGCACCCTGAGTACTGAGCACCCAGCAACCTGAGCACTGAGCACCGAGCACCCTGAGCACTGAGCACCCAGCACCCTGAGCACTGAGCACCCAGCACCCTGAACACTGAGCACCCAGCACCCTGAGTACTGAGCACCCTGAGTACTGAGCACACAGCACCCTGAGCACTGAGCACCCAGCACCCCGAGCACTGAGCACCCAGCACCCTGAGCACTGAGCACCCTGAGTACTGAGCACTGAGCACCCTGAGTACTGAGCACTGAGCACCCTGAGTACTGAGCACCCAGCACCCTGAGTACTGAGCACCCAGCACACTGAGCAATGAGCACCCTGCGTACTGAGCACCCAGCACCCTGAGCACTGAGCACCGAGCACCCCGAGCACTGAGCACCCAGCACCCGGAGTACTGAGCACCCAGCACCCTGAGTACTAAGCACCGAGCACCCTGAGTACTGAGCACCCAGTACCCTGAGCACTGAACACACAGCACCCTGAGTACTGAGCAACCCGAGCACTGAGCACCCAGCACCCTGAGCACTGAGGACCCAGCACCCTGAGTACTGAGCACCCAGCACCCTGAGCACTGAGCACCTAGCACCCTGAGTACTGAGCACCCAGCACCCTGAGCACTGAGCACCCAGCACCCTGAGTACTGAGCATCCAGCAACCCGAGCACTGAGCACCCAGCACCCTGAGTACTGAGCACTGAGCACCCAGCACCCCGAGCACTGAGCACTCAACACCCTGTGTACTGAGCACTGAGTACCCAGCACCCCGAGCACTGAGCACCCAGCACCCTGAGCACTGAGCACCCTGAGTACTGAGCACCCAGCACCCTGAGCACTGAGCACCCAGCACCCCGAGCACTGAGCACCCAGCACCCAGAGCACTGAGCACCCTGAGTACTGAGCACTGAGCACCCTGAGCACTGAGCACCGAGCACCCTGAGAACTGAGCACTGAGTACCCTGAGCACTGAGCACCCAGCACCCTGAGCACTGAGCACCCAGCACGCTGAGTACTGAGCACTGAGCACCCTGAGTACTGAGCACCGAGCACCCTGAGCACTGAGCACCCAGCACGCTGAGTACTGAGCACTGAACACCCTGAGTACTGAGCACCGAGCACCCTGAGTACTGAGCACCCAGCACTCTGAGCACTGAGCACAAAGCACGCTGAGTACTGAGCACCCAGCACCCTGAGTACTAAGCACCCAGCACCCTGAGTACTGAGCACCCAGCACCCTGAGTACTGAGCACCCAGCACCCTGAGTACTGAGCACCCAGCACCCTGAGTACTGAGCACCCAGCACCCTGAGTATTGAGCACCGAGCACCCCGAGTACTGAGCACCCAGCACCCCGAGCACTGAGCACCCAGCACCCTGTGCACTGAGCACCCAGACCCCCAAGCACTGAGCACCCAGCACCCTGAGTACTGAGTACTGAGCACCCTGAGTACTGAGCACCCAGCACCCTGAGCACTGAGCACCCAGCACCCGGAGTACTGAGCACCGAGCACCCCGAGCACTGAGCACCCAGCACCCTGAGTACTGAGCACCGAGCACCCCGAGCACTGAGCACCCAGCGCCCCGAGCACTGAGCACCCAGCACCCCGAGCACTGAGCACCCAGCACCCGTAGCACTGAGCACCCAGCACCCCGAGCAATGAGCACCCAGCACCCTGAGTACTGAGCACCCAGCACCCCGAGTACTGAGCACCCAGCAACCTGAGCACCGAGCACAGAGCACCCCGTGCACTGAGCACCCAGCACCCTGAGCACTGAGCACCCAGCACCCTGAGTACTGAGCACTGAGCACCCCGAGTACTGAGCACTCAGCACCCCGAGCACTGAGAACCGAGCACCCCGAGCACTGAGCACCCAGCACCCCGAGCACTGAGCACCCAGCACCCCGAGCACTAAGCACCCAGCACCCCGAGCACTGAGCACCCAGCACCCCGAGCACTGAGCACCCAGCACCCCGAGCACTAAGCACCCAGCACCCTTAGTACTCAGCACCCAGCACCCTGAGCACTGAGCAACCAGCACCCTGAGTACTGAGCACCCTGCACCCCAAGCACTGAGCACCCTGAGTACTGAGCTCCCAGCACCCCAAGCACTGAGCACCCTGAGTACTGAGCACCCAGCACCCTGATTAATGAGTACCAAGCACCCCGAGCACTGAGCACCCAGCACCCTGAGTACTGAGCACCCAGCACCCTGAGTACTGAGCACCCAGCGTACTGAGCACTGAGCACCCAGCACCCTGAGTACTTAGCACCCAGCAACCATAGCACTGAGCACCCAGCACCCTGAGTACTGAGCACCGAGCACCCCGAGTACTGAGCACCCAGCACCCCGAGCTCTGAGCACCCAGCACCCCGAGCACTGAGAACCCAGCACACCGAGCACTCAGCACCCTGCACCCCGAGCACTGAGCACCCAGCACACCGAGCACTGAGCACGCAGCACCCCGAGCACCGAGCACCATGAGTACTAAGACACCGAGCACCCTGAGCACTGAGCACCCAGCACCCCTGAGTACTGAGCACCCAGCACCCCCAGCACCGAGCACCATGAGTACTAAGCACCGAGCACCCTGAGCACTGAGCACCCAGCACCCTGAGCACTGAGCACCCTGAGTACTGAGCACTGAGCACCCTGAGTACTGAGAACTGAGCACCCTGAGTACTGAGCACTGAGCACCCTGAGCACTGAGCACCCAGCACCCTGAGCACTGAGCACCCAGCACCCTGAGCACTGAGCACCCCAGCACCCCGAGAATGAGCACCCAGCACCCTGAGTACTGAGCACCCAGCACCCTGAGTACTGAGCACTAAGCACCCAGAGAACTGAGCACCCAGCACCCCGAGCACGGAGCACCCAGGACCCCGAGCACTGAGTACTGAGCACCCAGCACTCTGAGTACTGAGGCACCGAGCTCCCCGAGCACTGAGCACCCTGAGTACTGAGCACCCAGCACCCCGATCACTGAGCACCCAGCACCCTGAGCATTGAGCACCCAGCACCCTGAGCACTGAGCACCCCAGCACCCTGAGTACTGAGCACCCAGCACGCTGAGTACTGAGCACCCAGCACCCCGAGCACTGAGCACCCAGCACACAGAGTACTGAGCACTGAGCACCCCAGCACCCCGAGCACTGAGCAACCCAGCACCCTGTGTACTGAGCACTGAGCACCCTGAGTACTAAGCACCCAGCACCCTGAGTACTGAGCACCCAGGACCCTGAGCACTGAGCACCGAGCACCCCGAGCACTGAGCACCCAGCACCCTGAGCACTCAGCACCCAGCACCCCGAGCACTGAGCACCCAGCACCCTGAGCACTGAGCACCCAGCACCCTGAGCACGGAGCACCCCGAGATTGAGCACCCAGCACCCTGAGCACTGAGCACCCAGCACCTTGAGTACTGAGCACCGAGCACCTCGAGCACTAAGCACCCAGCACCCTGAGTACTGAGCACAAAGCACCCTGAGCACTGAGCAGCCAGCACCCTGAGCACTGAAGACATAGCACCCAGAGCACTGAGCACCCAGCACCCTGAGTACTGAGCACCCAACACCAAGAGTACTGAGCACCCAGCAACCTGAGCACTGAGCACCCAGCACCCTGAGTACTGAGCACCCAGCACCCTGGAGTACTGAACACCCAGCACCCTGAGCACTGAGCACTGAGCACCCTGAGCACTGAGTACTGAGCACTGAGCACCCTGAGCACTGAGCACCCAGCGCCCCGAGCACTGAGCACCCAGCGCCCCGAGCACTGAGCACTGAGCACCCCTGAGCACTGAGCACCAAGCACCCCGAGTACTGAGCACTGAGCACCCTGAGTACTGAGCACCAAGCACCCCGAGTACTGAGCACAGAGCACTCTGAGTACTGAGCACCCAGCACCCTGAGCACTGAGCACCCAGCACCCTGAGTACTGAGCACTGAGAACCCTGAGTACTGAGCACCGAGCACCCTAAGTACTGAGCACCCCAGCACCCTGATCACTGAGCACGGAGCACCCCGAGGACTGAGCACCCAGCACCCTGAGCACTGAGCACCCAGGACCTTGAGTACTGAGCACCTAGCACCCCGAGCACTGAGCACCCAGCACCCTGAGTACTGAGCACCCAGCACCCCGAGCAATGAGCACCCAGCACCCTGAGCACTGAGCACCCAGCACGCTGAGTACTGAGCACTGAGCACCCTGAGTACTGAGCACCGTGCACCCTGAGCACTGAGCACAAAGCACGCTGATTACTGAGCACCCTGAGTACTGAGCACCGAGGACCCTGAGCCCCTGAGCAACCAGCACCCTGAGTACTGAGCAACCGAGCACCCCGAGTACTGAGCACCCAGCACCCTGAGCAATGAGCACCCAGCACCCCGAGCACTGAGCACCCAGCACCCTGAGTACT